>NC_141852.1:20432619-20739619 GCF_024713525.1 Acromyrmex echinatior
TTTGTCTCTCTCTTTCTTTTTCACTTTCTTTTTTTCCTCTGAAGTTTTTTAGATTTATCTTTCTTTTATTTGTCACTCGTTTCATTTGATGCCCTTTCTCTTTCTTCACACCCTCTACCCTTTCTTTTCAATATTATTCTTTTTACTTTACGTATTATATTCACTATTCTTTCTTTTATGCTCTCTATTTACTCTTTCTTCTCGTATAATGTATAATAATTTTGAAATTCACCACTATGTGTTATATATTATTTTCTCGTTTATTGCATAAACCCAGGGCAATTTTATAGCTCTCGTAACCCTTCAAATTCAGCCCCGGCGAACTTGATTTTACAACCCTGTCGTCCCTGGCCAATACCGCGTTTATCGGAGATTGCACACCGGGAGCATATACTTTCGAGCAAACCCATCGATCAACGGCGCTGAAGCGACCCGTATCTTTTCTAAAATATATTTTCACATGTCGCTGTCTCTTCCCTTAATTATATTTGCACTGCGGAACATTCTTGTGTATAAAGTGTTTTATATGTATATTTTATTTTATCCATTAATATTTAATTATTTATGTATTTACGTAGATTAAAAATAGAGATTTATCTATCAAATGTAAAAAGTTTTATTCATAAATAATATTTGGAGATTGGATTTTTTAGTTCGTAATATGAAAGAAATACGTTTGTTATGTACGACTAGGATGCAGTCGTTGCATAGGGAACTAATTTCGTTAAATTCAAGTACCTGTACATAGACTTATGCATCATTTCTCTGGTGCATGATAACATGTACTTCTCCGCTTAGCAATTCCTTTTCTTCGAAAGGGAAGGAAGTAATCCGTTGTGCGTAAATATACGTTTAGCGTCAAGTAAGCCGCAAATCGTTCGCTGATAACAGTCTGTACATATCGGAGAAAGGAATCGGAAACATTTCATCGTTGCATAAAGTATAAATCGTGCCACGAATTTTTGCGTGGAAATCTCGGACGTACGTCGATACAGACGACAAGAGCAAATACGAAGAAATACATTTTGCAACGTATGTCGAAAGCATAAATTCTTTAAACTGATAAATTGCATCCCTTTTTACGTCTGGAGATACGGGCAATCGAAATAGCCAAGTTCATTGTTCTGCATATCTTTATTTTGTTTACCTTTGCTGCAATTTATAACTGAAGCGAACGTGCTCACTATTACGATGTATTTCTAGATCAATGTCTTATATACCTATCTCGCGCAAGTACGCGGGAAAAAAAATGGCAAGGCCAGTCGCGCGCGCAAATCGTAAACCGGTTTTCTTCTCTTTTCACTTAGATCATCCATACCAAGTCACGTTTCGTAAGCGCACATTCTAACGGTTTATGTACTAACAATGCGTGCAAAATTTCTATGCTATTCATAGACTATTCAAATTATATCTCTTATGTGTCACCGCGATAATGCATAAGTCATGATGAATATTCTAGGAGAGAATCTAATATCTATTAGTCTAATCGATTAACGTTTAATATTTAAAATTAGATAGATCAGTTTTTTTATCAATAAATTAGTAAAAAGTATAAACGTTTCGACGTCGATCGAGTCATTCTCAATATTATTATAATAATATTATAATAAATGTCGGATTCTCATATTACAAAAACAGTGTTCTATATTGTATAAAGATTTAAAAAAACGTAGATATATAACGTATATATCAAATGCTTCCTTCTTTGTTATGAATATGTGGTCCATTGAGATATTAAAAATGAGACGTTGAAATCGTTCAATATATTGGGTCATCTAAAAAGTATCCGCGGTACTTTGTCACTAGATATATGACCATCAACACACATCTAGTGACAAAAAATCGCGGATACTTTTTAGATGACCCAATAATTGGGACGCTCGTGATATTCGCATTTTTCTTTTATGAAAAGCAATCTATAAAAAAGAAAGTTTTCAAAGAGATCAGTTGTTAAGTTTCGAATACAATCAAAAAATAATTACAGTGTATAAAAGAAACAATTAACAATAATTTAAAGTAGATAAAACTTATCGGTTAGTCTAGATATCAAAAATTGACAAATGAATATACTAGTTACAAATTCTTGGTTCCGCATGACTTTGCAGCTACTTTAAATCACTATATTACAGCAATCTGAATAATTGCAGTGTGCCCTCGTTTCTGCATCATAGATCTACAGCGAATCGAGAGGAAGTGCGTGCCGAGCGGACATACATACTCTATTCGTGTCGAGCGCGTCAACGTTTCGTAGTGCAAATTCACTAAACTTTACGATGGCTTTCTCAGAACTTTACGATGGCTTTGCAATCCGGCTTTCGCGAGTTTTAGCACGGACTAATATATTAGATGCTCTAATAAGCTACAAGAAGCCAGATTTCGGTGAATATGCAAGGTCGAACATAGCATGCAATTATATAAATTATGGCCACATTTCATTATGGTATCATCTAAGTGCTTTCAAATGGGAACGAAGAGTTTTAGTGGTCTACTTATTTTCATTATGTATCTAATTTATGTATAATCAATATTTTATAATCTATATTTAATATTTACTTCGCATATATATATATATATATATATTACATTTGCGTTTATTATGTAATATATTCATGTTTAAATGTTTACGACGCTTTACTCTATCACGTGTAACGCGCTTATTGATTGTGGGTATTTTTTTTTAATGCAGCTTTACTATTACGTAAGCCGCATTGAGAAATTTGCCCGTTTATCAATTCATGATGCAAAGAAATACACGCGTAATAATCCGCTATATAGAATGACAGGTCGGCTAATGACGTGTAGCAGAGGGGAGAGAGGTAGCATGCAAATTACCACTTGCATACGATTTTCCCGGTAGCAGCGTCATGGCGTGTTGCTATTAAACTCAATATACGCTCTGGAATTGTCGCACCTCCATCATGCGCCATTGTAGAACTTGTAAAGTTCCCGCATGGCGAGAAGATTTTGTCATTAGCATGATTGCGGCGGTTCTGCCGCGAAGCATTTACAAGTGATCCTACCCAATTGCATGCGCGCAACAACGACGAGGGAAGATGAGGGGAAACGGAGCAGCATTAATGCAAATCGATAAATAGCTACCCCATCGATCTTTAAAGTAACGGCAGCAATTCCGTTGGTCGGCAAATCTTGGTTGGTTCTCTTCCGTATTTCGCCGTCATCTCTTCTAAAGAAGTCAATCGTAAAGAGGTACCTGTATGTCGCCATCGTTACTCGCGCTCGCATTAGCTGACGCCTGTACGATAGCCTTTCATCTCAGCATTGCTTCGTAATGCAGTAATACTTTGCGCTTTGTTTTCTGCATGCAAAGCACAGTGTGACATAGAATGCCCTTTGAGTACTTGCGATTTAATATTGTTTGCATATTATACACTTACATTATGCGCAGGTATATGAACATTGACAAATGGCATTGACAAACGCCTTCGGCATTGAAGTTGGGGTTCAAGTTGCAAATCTGATAGTTTTACTAACAAGAGTTGTTTTCAGAGAGAAAAACGTTTAGCGAATTCAAAGTTATTCATAACGCAGCATGTCCTCTGAAGAAGTTTATTATGACTATTTCGCAAATTGCTCGAAATGTATCTATCAATTAAAAGTCCAATACTATTAAGAATTTTTTGTACAATATTTCTGATAGTTTATTCTGTGTATTTATTTTTAAAAATATATAAATTTTTTTTCATAAAAGAAAAACATAAAAAATATTGCTTATAATCTCTTCAAATTTTGAGGTAACAGATTCTATGGTGTCCTACTTAAGTTTTACGATTTTTTCTAATTTTTTGTTGAGATCAAAATTGAAAAGTAATAATCGGATTCGAAGGCAGGAAACATTTTTTAATAAAAAAAAATATGAAATATTTTTAAATATTTACATGTGCGGATGAATACTGAATTTACTTAAAAAAGTAGCATTTAGATCATATTGGGTATCTACACATATATACTGAATATAATTTAAATATGTTTTCGTTTTTTTTATTTTTTTATAAAAAATATTAGAGAAATGGGAAACAAAGTGATCTAATTCAATGTTACTTATAAATTTATTAACATATTAATATGTTTGTTGGCATATAAAAATACACAAAGAACTATTTTTCAAAAATTGATTTACTTAGTTGATTATTTTCTTATTTCCATGATATTTAGAACAAATTGAACAATAAACTGATACAATTAAATCAGACGAATAGCCCGTACGATTAATTAATGTTATTTATGAAATTTACCGCGTCATTACCCATAAACGGTGAATAGGTTATTAGGTCATATATAGTCCAATTATCTTAATTTTATAATTTGTGTGATTGAAGTCATTTAAATTGAGAAATCAAATAAGATCAAGACATCAGTTAGTCGTGATATTTGACACAATCAAATTATACATCTCTGCAACGCCGTCTGAAAATTTTAATTCTTTACTTCTCTCTATATAAATTATTTATGAAATACAAAAGAATTAATACATTCGATTTTTTAACCATATTCAAGTTTATTTAAATTTGAATACATTAAAAGAGTGTAGCTAATGAACAAATTAATAAAATCAAGAATATTTTAAAGAATATTTCATTAAGGGAGATGTGATGTATATAAAGATAAACGCGTTTTACGAGGTAAATTTTCTTTTTATATGTACGTGCGTGATTGTCAAAAGGTCATGTAAATTGAGAGAACAAACAAGGTCAGGGCATCGATTAGTTGTGGTATTTGACAATCAAATTATATACGCCTCTGCAGTTTCGTCTTTCATGGTTGTGGTTTATAGTTCAATATACGCTGAAAATTTCTTGCATAGTTCCGTCTATCTCTCCATATGCTGCACATTTAGCTGTCAATATCATTCCACTAGATATCATTCCAATAGGTACGTAATTGTTTGGAATATCTGACATTGTATATTGTGCACATGTAGAATCACTTTTGGCATGGAAAAATAAAAAATTTTTAAATAAATTTTTTGTTTATCAAATTCTGAGAGAGAGAGAGAGAGAGAGAGAGAGAGAGAGAGAGAGAGAGAGAGAGAGAGAGAGACCTGAATTTCAGTGACGTTCTGAATGATAGAATACATAGCAGAGAACTGGTATTACAATCGCCGATATACAATCGCTTATGTTTTGAAATCTAAATATTAGTACATTTGTGCATTTTGTCATTATCACAATATTGCCTCGTGTGCTCGCTATTATCACCTCATAATTTGATATAATCAGTATTTACGGTTTCATGGGTATGCCTCACCGTGTATCATTTAATGGCTTTCGTAATAAACCAAAATTTGTGTGAATTGTTTGCGCATTTACGATATACTAGATTTATTTATTCGATGTAATATTCAAATATAAACATAGTATACTTTCTAACAATATATTAAATTATTATTATAACGTGTAATCAAATATACAGGGTGTCCGAAAAGTGTTAAAATCGCCTTAATATTTTGAAAGGTAAGCATTTCTCAAAGAAATTTCTATGCAAAAATTGTACAGTTTTAAGTATCGCATAAAATAATAATTTTATAGTGTGATGTTAAATAATGTTAAAGTCTCGTAAAAATCACTTCAATATTTTTAAATCAGAATAATACTGTTACACGGAAAAAAATGGTTCTGATCACAGCTAATTTTGGTTAGCTGAAATTGCATTTGCTACTATAGTTATGAAACAGTTATGAAATAGTTATGAAAATTTGCTAATACATACAAAGGATTTGCTGCTGTAGGTAATATAAAAACGTGATAGCAAAAAATATGTCTATTACAGTCAATTTATTTAACAACATGAAATGAGTTATCATAGTTATCGGATATGTCCGTGTAAAAGAAAATTGTCTCTACCATAGCTAAATATGGTTCGCTGAAATTGTACTTGCTATCAAATTGTCTGCTACATAAAAAACTGCTGTAATGAACAATACATTGACATAATAATAAAATGCTCGTCTGTTATAATGATAATGATTTAGACCTCACAGCTAATGGAAATTAGGCTTCGCAGATACGAGGTTAGATGTTCGTATAATATTATACTACAAAATTTAGCTGCCATAATTTTTAACTGTAACAGCTAATTTTTTTTTTTCATGTATTATTTAGTGCATTATTTAAAATTTTACTTTTGGAACATTTCTTGCGAAAATGCCTATTTTCCGAAATATTAAAGAGGTTTCGACACTTTTCGAACGTCCTATATACGTGTATAATTATATATTTTTTGCTTTCTACGAAAGTAATGATCGACTAGAATTATAAATATTCTAACAAGTTTGATGTTAAATTTCTTTAAAAATTATGTGTCACAGAACTTAGACTAATCTAATTTCGTTTAAAATAGAATTATATACCATACTACTTTAACCTGTAACAGAAGCTCTTAAATCAATATTTCATTACATCGTCCAAAGCGTTTCGCGGATAAATAGCATATCGGTTTCATAAATTTTAGATCGGTTTCATAAATTTTCAAGAAAATTTTACAGCTTCTTTCGAAAATTTACTTTATTTATATTGCATTATGAAAATATATTTTTATGTTCTATTTTATAGAATTTATTCCTCATGTTTTTAAGAAAAAAACTGCAAGAATTTATGTAATACATTCGCATAATATTACATTATATTTAAATTACGATATCATTGAACTGATAATATTTCTCAGAATATCCTTTTATTCTAATTAAAAACACATAAAATTATTGTTATTGATACAGTGAAATATACTCGATTAAAGAAAGGATATATTGATAGTTAACTTCGGATAGAAGAGAACTTTTTACGGATAATAGTGGCTACTACAGCTCGGTCAGCACACTTAATCTGAACGCATCGTGTTTAGCCTCATATGGTTTAGAAGCAAACCGTTCTCGTCATACTCCTACCGTCCTCACATCACGTTTTGCTCGTCTTAACCGCGCATTAGCGACATAAATCAAAACTTAGAGCCTGAGTTCTAGTTCTCCATCTGGTTTCTGCTCCGTTCCATTCCGCCAAAATCCGCCGCCCCGAGCGCTACTTACTTACGGGGAGACGCAAGTTACCTGGGCGTAATACGCTCACGTAAGAACGTAGCAGGTTGGGGATGTGGAATATCAGCAGTTTACTGGGCTACCGTCGCGCGACGAACCCTTTCTCCCAGCTCCTGTACCGTGCGCAACTTTCCAGTCGAAGAACCAGTTACTTGGTATATTTGGTTATCTTCCCGACTGGCTCTCTCATTTAGCCATTTACTCTAAAGCATGTGAAGTTCACGAAGACATTACGATGTATAACTAAGCACGTTGCCGAACTAATAAGAGCGTGATTCGGCTGCAGCAAAATCGACGAAATTGGAGTTAATCAAGCATCTACTGAACGGGAATTAGCAAAGATATGGAAATTTATTCCTGCGCTTCTTGAGTAAAAGAGTTTGTTTTTATGCTACAAATATCGATCGATAATTCATCATTAATTTTATTGCATTAGAAACGTTTATTTATACCTATTTTTATTCGCTAAAATCGAGGTAATTTTATTTATTAATTTTATTTTATTTTAAGAGTATAAAAGAAGATATATGGCTACAGCGATTTATAGGACATTATACACAAATGTAATTTTATCATAACAAGTGAAAATTTATATTGACTCGATGTTCTTTAAATAAATAATTATTTACTATGGCAATGTTTGCTTATATACACATATATATATATATATATATACATACTTTGAATTTTATATTTGTAAACTAATGAAACAATTTTAGCAACTTTTTATAATTAACATTATCTACTCGTATATATGTACGGATATTTATTCAGAAGTAATGGAATTAATAAGTTGTTCTGAGTTATAGTGTAAGTTGTACTGAGAGTTATAGTGTATATGTTTGTACAAATTTATTATTTTTGTTTATAAATTTATGAGCAGCACTTTTTCAAGTTAATTTTTAAAATTAAGATTGTTAGAAAAACGTTAAATTTTTAATCTGAGAAGTAGAATGTGGCAAGATCTCCCACGTAATTCACTTGAGCAACATCGAAGTTTACGAGTTTCCCAATATTCCCTCAAGAGTATCAAGATTCTCCAAAATCTCATCCCTCATTGCCGTACCACATCTTTACGAGTCCACAAATCGTGCAAAATCGTCTTTATGCGTGCCACAATCGCGTTGGTTTGCATTCTTGATTACCAGTATATAGATTTTATTCTATATTGCAGAGAAAAAACATTGGCACTTTTTATTTTGCTATAAAATAATCAATGCGTATAGTTGTAGAATTGTTGTATATTTATCTTTTTTTAGCACAATGAATTTTTCACTTAATTATTCAATAATCCTACGAAATTAGCAAGAGGCAAATACTAGATTAATTAATATTTACATTCGAGTATTAACATAGACTTCGATAGAAACCGTTGTGCCACTAATTATGCTGAGATTGGCAGCATATCAATGGATGGATGGATAATTGCGAGAGTTGAATTACATATACTTGTATACACGTTATAAATTAATTGATTCTAGAAGTTATGTGATGAAGTTTTAATATGACAATGATATTGATGTCATAATAATAAATAATATACAGGAATAGAAAGAAATTTTATCAGAATAATTATTTAAGAAACTATTTGACTGTTTTCCTTTTGATAAAAAGTCAAAATTTAATACTTCAAAAGCTTAAATAAATATAGGCAGATTATACGAAAGCGTTTACGATTTCGAAATGACGGTCTTGGTAACGTTCTTCTTTACGGCAAATCCTGGAGCGTGAGCATTCGTTTGAAAACAGTCTACTTTGGCGAAAGCGCTTTAATTAATCGCACCATGGTTTACCAATTAATTCAGTACCTTCGCTTTGCAGAACGGAGAAATGCGGAAAGAGCGTGTTGATGTAAAGCGCGTGTCTCTCCAATAGGTGCAACAAATGAAAGGAAAACACGGGACCAGCGATGTCGGAGTCGCTACTTCATTACAGAGATTTCAATTGGGTCATTCTAATTATCGTTGAAAGCTTCTGAAATCGCGTGCACGCAAGCCAGTGGTAATAATCTGACGATTCATCCGTCTTGGCATTTATACTTCCGTGTGAAAAACACGACTGTGCGAATGAAGGTGTAGTTCCTAATTAGCGATAAACTCCAGTTTTGCGATTACATATACATGTTACTCCGATGATATTTTTAATCTCTAGTTGGAAGCCGAGAAATGTTCATAATAAGAGAAAAAAATGCAATAACCTTTAGTATCTTTTTATAAATATATATAATTCATAGTTCTCTATTTGTAAAGGCGACGTGCCTTTTTAGAAACTTGGAAAAATCACCTTAAATATTAAATCTTTTACTTTTTAGTTGTTTTTTTCTTAGTTTTTCTTAATTTTTTTCTATTTTAAATAGAAGAATCTTATGAAATTTTTCTAAGATTACTAAATTGTTTTAATTATTATACTAAACATTCGGTTGTACGCTATATTCACACACATAGTTTCCCAAGGGATATCCAAAGAATGTTTTTAGGACCTAAGGATGTCTCCAAGATATCTCTCAAAGAGGAACTAGTGTTGTGTAAGGTTATTTATAATAAATTAATACATGCAATTAAAATCAAAATTATAGGATCAGTATTAAGACACATTAATTTACATATACCAAAAGCTAATTTAATTCTTAATACAAACATTTACAGAGTGTGATAATTTTATTAAGGTTATAAAGATATATTTCCAGTCAGAGAAATAATCACTAATTGTTTACTAAGCGCTTCGTTTTGATCAGTGGACAAATAAAAAATAAATTCTAAATATAAAGCAACTGCAAAAGTAACTATTACACTAGCACTACTGCTGGTACTAGTTACTAATTACAAAAAATGTAACTAATAATAATGTAAACGATTAAGTTACGATTATAGGTGAAAGGAAAGTAACAAAATTAAGTTACAATTATTAAAAAAAAATAACTGTAATTTCGTTACAAGTAACGAGTTACTTCTCAACTCTGGCATAAACTTTCCATGTTATGTTACGTTACATAAATATATTGTGTATCTCTCGGAATCGTATGAAATATTAAAAGAATAATATAATAGAACAGAAATTATATTATTTTTTATTTCTGTCTTGTTTCAATTGCTTTAACACCATGCAATTGGAAGTACGAGTGAAGATACAGATACGTCGGCTTTAAGAGATGACGTTTATCGTGCTTGAGGTAATATAACGTCGAGTTTCTTGCTCACTTCCATCCATCTTCCGTAATTCCTCATTTCTCTATCTATCTATGAGCATCCTTGCTTCGTGAGATACGTCTGGCAGATCCGACATCACATTATACACCGTTCTGTGGCTTCTTTCGGCAAATTGGTTTCTCGATACAACTTGTCGTAAAATGAAAAAACGAAAATTAAAAAACATGATCTTTTCTTTTTAATGCACAGAAATGTTAGCAACGTTTACGTGTCAATTCTTGATAAAAATTAGGACAATAAATGGAATAAATTAGACAATAAATGGAAATTCTCTTTATTTATTCTCTCTCAAAATTTATTTGAAATTAATTAAATTTACTGAAGTAGAGAAATAGTCTATTGGGAGCAGACATTTCGAGTGACCTATATCGTATTTTACTTACATTAAAAATTGATTCTTCATTATCTCAAATACTGCATGTCAGTCAAATAAATGTTCTAATAGCATTGAACTACTTTCTCGACTATTTTCACACAAGCTTAAATACATCTCTTAAATTGGTAAAACAAGAAGTGTTAGTCTTTTCCGTTATCTTTATTATCATCTCGCTTTACGTGAAACTGCAAACTACTAATAGCAATGGATTTAATTAAAGTCCTTCTTGTACGAGTAAATACCGATCTATATGGCTCCAGCTTTCCAATGCAGCCTCTTTTCTACGTTACAATTTCTGGCAGTGACGGTTTCTGGCAGTCGACCAAAATCAACCGGAATTCGCGACATGGCCGCGGAAAGGAAAGACGCGCCGAGCCGAGATAACGTAATTAAGAGCTCGCTTTGAGATAACAACGCACCTGGTTCTTTCCCGTTATCGCGAATCAGCTTTGTTTTTGCTATCTTGTGTTCGCGATTTCTCGTGATCGTCGATTTTTAGTACGTTTTCCAGAAGAAGAAATGGGATCTTAATTTTTTTCTGTCTCGTATTACCGAGGATTTGCGCGCGCGAGAAACGTCTGCCACGATTCGTGAGATTTCTTGAAGATTTGCGCCGGGTATCTCTATGCTCCGTTGAGTCGTCCACCGGTCGGGTTAGTCTTACTCGTAAAGTACATTTTAACAAGACTATTCCAACGACCGTAGCCTCAGTCGCGGAGATAATGGCAGTATTTTATGCTGTATCTCGCGAACTGACAACGGTTAAATCGACCGTTCTTGGCCACGAGATACGTGAATTTGAATATTTTAGAGTCGAGCAATGTATAATTAATGTTCCCCGTATCGGTGGTACGGATGGATACATGCTCTCGTACAGACACAAATCAGCCCGTTGTTCTATAGTTTTATCTTTTAAATTTTATTTATATTTTCTGTATCACGTTATTTACACATTTACATAATACATATAGTAATATTGGTATTGTTGTTTCAATAGGAATTTGTTACTTTTCTACAATGTATTATTGAGATACAGAATCGACATATTACGGTAGTTCAAATACATGGAAATTGTTGGCTCATGTACATATATATACGCTCGTATTGCCGCGCTGATCAAGCGACAGACATTTCCAGCAATTCGTGTCCTCGTTTGTTTCGCGGTAACTATTCCTAGGTAGGGGATTGCCTCGTCGACGAGCGCGAATTGTCGTCTCCAGTTATACATGGCGACGAGAGGTGGGAATGGAGAAACGTCGGAGGTAGTGAGCACCACGAGTGGAACGTGGACGGGGAAGAGAAGGGACGAAGGGAAGCCTTTAGCAGTGGAAATGCAAGGGCACTTTGTATCCTGAGATTCATTGTCCGCCACAGCTCGAGCAACCTACCAGCTTAAGCAATGCATTATGCGGGACCACCGACAAGACGCCATTTAAATGCTCCGGAAGGTAACCGCTCCGCTGTCAGCCCTCATCCTGCCCGCGGTCGTGGCTGTCGTGTCGCGTGTCACCGTGCCTTAAACAATGCCTGCGCGCGTGCAGGAGCGTGCATATCGGTTAGACGAAGATTACCCGTCTACGAGTTGCACCACGCTTCGATGTCACTGCTTCGTGTACGTTGCGTATTAGATCATTCAACAACAGTTGGCGAGCTATGATGATACAAGTATCCGGTACGCGTTGCGGGCATAACGTTATCAGGGATTAAAATGCTGATTATGTCGTCTAAAAGCAGCGATGTGATTCATTTCGCGGAAAGAATGAAGAATGAGATAAAAAAAAAAGTTAATTTTATTCGATTGTGTTCTTGCCGTTTTAAAAACGCAATTAAGTTTCTTAATCAATCAGCGTCAATGTACATATCGCGATGTTGTTTAATTATTTCATTCTATCTTAATCAGATCTTGGATGTATTATTGCATAATTTCTATCCTTCCTGCGTGCTATTCTCCGATAAAATGCGCAGCTGCGCGCGTATAAGTGTATACGTCTAATCATCCGTCTTCGTAACACCGCTGCCTTGTATTTTCTCGCTTTGCAGAACCCATCAGGCGGCAGAATACCGCGTGTTTCGCGGTCGAATCTCCAAGTCTTTAATTAATCATCACTCGCTACAGCAATACCCGTGCATTTCGCGGAATGTACTCATGACATGACTGGGCGCACTTTGTGGATAGCCTGTCGGTTATCTTACGTAATTGCTTATCCAATCATTGCATATTAAATGACGTTTATGCTTTCTGCAGAAGATAAACGAAGATACTTTTCGCGGCATATCGATTGATGTAAAAAATTATTTTCTGTAAAAAATTTCGAAAGCATCGCAGCCGCTTTTTTTTTCTGCTATCAGCAAATGAAATGCAAATATCGATGATAAACGATGTTCTCTTCATAAATACCAATATTTTGTGATATCAATGTTTTATTAACCGATTGAATAAGGATATCGATGTATTGGTACTGCTTGCGAGTTCGATATTTATTTAGGAGGAAAAATATATGTGTAATATTCCAGCTACGAGTTCTTGGACGCTTTTAACCCATTACTGCGGAAATATTGTATAAGCATCATATATGTGTATGCAAAGCTAGCTTGATATGAGATACAAGAGGGATGTGTTAACATGTTGTAACGAGGACGCGATTTCTCTTCGTCTTTCCCCATCTCGTCCTGTTTCTCTTTGTCGAACCCTATTCCATTCTCACATATGCTTTTCCTCTTCTCTACGTTCACCAACCTCGCTTTTTACTACCCTCACGCGCTTAGAATTGTGCTCAGTGATACGATGTAAAAAAAAAGAGAACAAAGGGGAAAGAAAGTGCCGAGCGAGGGAAGTGAATGTAAAAAGCGGTAGACACTGTTGACAATTGAATTGCGAGCGGTGATATACATGATATATGTATTTTATTATTTTTTTACTTAATTAAGCTGGCACACTCGAATAGATGGGTACATAAATATTTAGTATTATTTTTGCTAATTTATATATTATTTGAGTTTTGTTGAATGAATTTTCTAATTTTTATCACATCAAGTTATATTAGATGTTGGAATTAATTCGTAGCGTTTTTTAATGAAAGAATGTTATTTATTTCACATGAGCATTAAAAAATACATTAATGAAAGTACTTCCCATCACTTGTAAAACGCTACGAATTAATTCCAACACCTAATATTTTACAAAATATTTATCTAAACTATTGCAAGTTATAATAATTATTGCTGTGCCATTGACGAATAAATAATGACGAATAAATATTGTTTAAATATCAACAGTCTATACTGTTGACTAGATGATTATTCGTATTATTTTGTAAAAAGTTTTTACAGAACTGAACAATGTCCCTGAGAGACGGTTAATCAACTTTCAATATCTGAATGAACGGTTCAATTACAGCGTATCACTGTCGTCACTATCGTGCTTCTGTCCTTTTTCGATGACGTTTTCGAATAAATCAGACACGCATCTCCGACATTAAAAGCACGTGTCACTCTTCGCACGGTTAGAATCGCTTTCTGACATGCTGGCAATGTACTTTGGTACGGTCGAATGATCGCTCGTTACGTCCATCGTTAATCGTCAACGGCATTGGGTGCTCGTTTAGTGCGCCTATCACTGCCGACATTAGCGGAGCAGGATGTTTCACCGTTTTCCTCACGTTTTATGGTCGTGCTGTTCCGCTGTGAACGACTACGTTGCGTGTCATGGAAATCGTAGCCGCGAAATGATGGGATATCCCTTTAATTACGACTATTACGTTAGTCGAATTAGTCACAAACGCGAAAATCGATACCGCACTGATAATCCATCATCCTCGCAATGGCATCCACACGTCGTTGTTATCGTTAGTACAGCAATTAAAGCGTCGTCAGATGTCCCTGCCGCAGTGCAAGATTTACGGTCGATCTAGATTAAATCTAACCGACATTCATAGGCGAAGAATTTGTAGACTAAGTAAAAATTTTATTTTTATCGCCTTGGATCGCACAATTTCAAAGATTTAATTTCTACGTGACTGCATCTTTGATCTGAACGAGATATCTTATTTCGATTGGATATTAGCTTGTCGCAATGGTGACTGATTCTATGGAAAATTTTCTTACGCTAAATGGGCTTTAAAACCGTCTGAAGAGTCTTTTTAAGATAAGAGCTTGGCTCGATGAGGATCTTAAAGCCCGTCCATTTCGAGGGTCTGCCCTTCTTCCGTAGATACGTAGCTTCTGGAAAGGAAGGAAGAGAGGAAAATAGCGAACGGATAGCACTCGTTAAAATCACGAACGATGTAACGGTGGAACAAACCTGCATGAAATTATGAGTGGAGTTTATTTTCCTCTTTCTTCCTCCCTTATCTTCCGCGTCAGCTTTATGCTGATCCATCATGCTTATCCACTGCACGCTCGAACATTTTTTACCTCAGTTTATGGACTACTATTTGTGGGTTTTTTTTTTCGATTTTTAAATATCTCGGAAATGATGATTATTTTTATTGAATGCGTATTTTTATAAAGTTATTGTTCTTAATATTATTTCGTAATAGAGAGAAAGTGTGAGAAAGCCCATTTATGTTTTTTACATTCCGTTTTAAATGACCGTGCGATTCCACGAGTTGTTTGGAGCTGAAATTACCTAATTAGGGAAATCTACTCTGTTTATGCACTCTCATAAGGAGTCTTACAATTAGCAGTTTTTCCTGGACTTGAGTCTTGAGAATCTCTCTCTAGGGATTCTTGAGGTAAAGTCTCGAGGAGCTTACGGCGGAGAATCTCATTTCTTCTCATTTTGTTAAAGGAGCAAACAAATCGGACGTGAACGATGATCATTAGAATCACTGCTAATTCAGAATGCAGCAAATTGTCAGAATGCAGGAAATTACGATCATTTCCTTTTCCTTTTTTTTTTAAGCGTCAAATAGCGGCTCGGCAGATTCATGCACATCATCCCTCGTTCGTTTCCGAGATGAATATAGAATCCCCGTATCCTTGTCTCCCTTCTCCCATTTCACTGAGCGACGGTTTTATCTACTCGCCGTTCTATTACTCGCTTCCACTCGAAACCCGATTTCTCTCAGCGAAAGATTCACGAAATCCCGACCTCTCTCTCGCTCGTCGTCTTCTTCTGCTACGTTCTTCTCCATCGCTGAGCATCCGTCAACGTCGCAGCAGGAAGTTCTCTGGAAGTAAGCGGTCTGTGAATTTACGTACGCCGTTCCTGTATGCATCCATGTCACAGTTCCTGCATTCAAAAATGCGGTAACCGTGATATTCTGCTCGTTTGTGTGTCGTACTGAGATACTTTTAAAAAATGCGTTTGATGTTGAATATTTTTTAGGTTCACTAAAAGCAAGAAATATCTAGAATATTACAATGTAAAAAATTTATTATTTATTATTTAAAAAGAAATTTTTTTTTATCTTAATCTTTGATTTAATACATCGGAATGGAGAATAGGAAGATTATATCTTATGCAAATCTTACGTAAAATCATGCAGAAACGTTTGCAATCAACGCTAAACAACGTAAGAGATTATTCGTTTGTGCTTAAGAGAACTATTCTAATTTAAAGTAAATTCCTAACGGAGACACCGAGATAACGCTATGCATAATCACGGCCGAAGCAATTTAAATTGGAGCTTTAGCTGCTGTGTGGTCGGTTTCATATCTTACGGTGAAGACGGTTTTGCGCGAATACTGCTGTTCGTTTCCAACCCCAGCTAGGAGGTGCACCTTTCACCCGCCTATTCTGCCTTATTTGAGTCAACGTTAATCTTCCATCTTACACGGAAGAAAGATGTCTTCCGCACTTTTCTCCCGCTTTCAGACCGAACCTTCCTGATGCGTTTTTATCAGACCACTTTATCGGCGTCGTTCACGCGCCGACTTCTACCTGTTCTCATCCCCTTCGCCGGTAAAACAAGTTTCAGCGTCATGTCGTCGTCATTGTCGCCGCTGAAAACCTCGATGAGAAACGTGATGTATAGAACGATTCTAAAGTAATACAGAGCAGATTTATTTATTTATTATTTCTTAATTTTTTATATCAAATGGAAATCGATTATTACTAATAAATTAAGTTAAAATTAAATTAAACTATTAAAATTGAAACTCTATTGAAAAATTAAAATAATTTAAAATTATCAACAAAAGGAAGTCCTTTATCTATTAATATATTACACTTTCAAATATTCCATTTTTAATCGTTAATATAAAAATTAAATTTTAACATTTCAAAATTATATTACAATAATGAATATGATATTTTAATATTTTTGCTAATAAAAACTTTAAATGGACCAATGAAAATTTTTGCAAGTTTTGTAATTTTAGGATTATTATTCTGCATGAGGATTGCCAGTTTCAGTTATTTTGTATCGATATTGCATTGATTATGTGCAGTATATATTAAATTCATAATAAGAGAGATTTATATATTTCTCACGCGCGAAACGAAGCTACATCATTTTTGCGTTATATATCGCATTGTTTTCGTACCGCTGGAACTAATTTGGACATGCTATTTTTAAAAATAATCGATACCGTCTGTCGCTCCTAGTACATATTGCAAGCTATTGCAGTAACATCAAAACCGGCTCTAAATGTTTATATAAGTCTTTTATATATAATATTTATATATGTATGTATGTATATACAACATAGGTAATAGTTTTCTATGTGTATATATGTACAATGTCCCTTCGCGATAGTGAGCATAACAAAATAGAAAAAAATAATAAAAAAAGCGGTCATATTTTTGCGTAGGGACAAATAGAATGCGTAACTGTAGTAAAATTTAGTAGCTAAATATTATGGCGACAGTAACTGTAGGGCATAGATATGTCAGCGACACAATCTCAGAATATGTCGTTAAAAATTTAATATACATAGTTGGACGTATTTCCTCGTTTTACTCTATTGTTTTTAAAATCTCGTTACGGAAATATTTTTCATTTTATATTGTGTTGCATTTATGTTCGTTTTTTCTTACTAATTCATTACTGTAGAGTGTAGTATGAAAGGTCATGCCAATTTTTATATTTCATTACTCTTTTTATTTGTATTCAATATTTTAAATAATGGATTACATTTAAATCGTATATATAAATTTAATTTATTAATATAGATTTGATAAAATAAATGGTATGGATTAATAGAATAACATCTCGCGGATTATGTGTCTATATCCTTATCAATCTTTGCTTTATGCATACTTTATAATGAAAAGCATTATTACGCAAATCTCTTTATCATTTCTGTATTATGAATCTAAAAAAATCATATTGTGCGAATAATCCGCATCATCATACGCAAAGTGCATAGTCAGGGTACTAATAGCTCTTCTGCGATCATGATACTGCATAAAATTCAAATAGTTTTATTTATTTTTTGTCATTCTGATCTGATAACAATGTATTTGATAAAATTGATGGATTTTTGCTAATGAGATTTTTACGTAACGAGATTTTAATTATATTTTAAAATATTTCTGCTGTGAGCAAGGCAAGTAAAATGTACAAATAAATGTTATGTAATGTAAAATTATAAACTCTCTCTCTCTCTCTCTCTCTCTCTCTCTCTCTCTCTCTCTCTTCATATGATTTTTACAAGTTTTTTAACAAACATCTAATTGAATTTCTCTGTATATTTTCTATTTTTTGATTGCTTATTAAAAATATATTGAATGTTTTATGTTTACTTGTTTTGGAAAATTATTTATCGGAAATTCATTGAATATATTTATGCTCCAAATACTGAATGACACCTGTGTACACATTTTAACAGAAGTATCTCACAGCAATTAAATTTATACAAAATTACAAAAGCATCTCATTAAATTGAGAACACTAACATTTATGTGACATTTCAAACGGGCAATTCAATCCTGATTGTGAAAGTAAGCAAAACACATCAACCAAATTAAATGATGGAATTTACATTACGAGTTGAACCTAGAATATTTGAATTATGTTAAATGCCATTTCTCTTTCGTTAACGTAATCCGTCCAATCTCACGCTCGGAAATAGTCCAAGGAGTTTGTAATGAAATGAAGTAATTTGCAAAGTCGCAATGGCTTTGAATTAAATTTTCGAGTATGTCAAGTTTATAGTTTAACTTAGTGTAAATATTTTGTCTCTGTTTTTATTTATTATAGCACTAAAGTATGTCTAATGCTTGATAAATGAAGCTTACTTGAGTGTATTTGTCGCGCATTTTAAATTACTTGCCACTTTCAGTGCTTGCATACAAATCGTTTGCCATTTGCTAACCGCAAGCATTGTTCTTGTTGTATCATCATTTTGATACGGGCGTAGAGACGACGTGTCAACTACGTGAGCATTCAGCAATAAAAGTTGTGCTGTCTCGCGCATTTACACGTGTTCGTAATTTTTTCACATGGCGAGAAATGTAACTCGCTTTGAGCAAGTGTGAAAGTATCCGGAAAACGACGGGACAATGCTATACATATACAACTTTGCGTGACAATGAAATGTAATCTCTGGTAATACACTCGGGTTTTTGAAAAACGTTAGTTTTTTTTTTATGAGCATCCATTACAACGAGTTTGAAACGTTTAACGCAATGGATATGTACGGTAAATCAATGCAGCATGACTTTTAACACTGGTTTTACTTGGTGAAAATTATTTACTTGGTGAAAACATTTATCTACACCTCGCGTGAGAAGGAAGGAAATTTCTACTTCATGCTACGTTCTACTTCATCATAATCTGATGGCCATGTGAGACGTGTTAATTGACACACGATATTTCACGTTGGCTGCGTTGCGGGGAATCGCAACTCATTCCGACGAATATCACCTTCCGTCATTAATCACACGATACGTTCGGATTAATCGATTGTCGACAATACTTCCGCCGCGTATCACAGGAAATACAGCGAGCGAAGCGTACGGAAGTATTGCGAGAGCTGCTCGTGTCGTTGGCTATCGCGCCCGTCCGTCCCGTTTTATCACCGCTCGGCGGCTTGAAGAGTGCGAGTACCTCGCACATAGAGTTAGTCGCGCGTACGAGTATTTTGCCCGTTAGTGGAAAAAAAAAAATAAAATTCTGCTGGTCCGCCGACGTTTGCGTATACGCGCGGCTCTGTGCGACGTGAAAATTGTAATCTGCACAGAGCAGATAGCCGAAGTGTCCGGTAAACGCCGAGAAATACGGTATGTGCGCGAGAGGCTCATTCCACGCGTTGTGCCACGTTATTACTTGCGAACTAGGCGAATAAAAACAAAATATAATTTGATACGCGATGAAAGATCTACGTGAAGCATCATCGTGAGCGAAACTTTTATGATTGATCGTTTAAGTATATTTGGGCCTTGAATTAACGCACGAAAGAAACGGATTCTGTAGACTGTACTGTATAAACTGACTAGTATTCTTCAAATAATTTGATTAATTGTGGATAAAACAGGAAAACGAAAATTGCAAGTTGGAACTTTTCTTGAAAATTTATTCCCCTAAAGGCAAGTAGATACTATTATAATTTATATTTTATAGTGTAACTTTATTCATTGATATTATCATGTCTGAAACGTTAAATGTTATCGTATCGATTCGCATTTGCCCGTTTAAAACCCGCATCCGTAACAAGGCGTACGTCGTTCATCCAACATCAAGCAACATTGACGTTATCTCTCGGTTCATTGACCTGCACTCTGTCGCTGTCTTTTTCGTTTAAATGCATTTCGGTGATGGATGGTTTTGAGCTATATAACTGTCGGCTTCGGAGCTTCGTTGGAACTGAATGTGAGAAGCGCTTGCGCGTAATCTGAAAGAAAGTGAGACGTGGCGAAAGTCAAAAAGAGAATACCCAGTAAGAAAAGTTACATTGAAGAAGAACAACGGAGAAAGAGAAAGATTGAGAGGTAGAGAGAGAAAAGGAGGGCAGATAAGCGAGGAAGAACTAGAAAGAAAGAAAACGAAAGATGACGTGGAAAGAGAAAAAGAGAGGGAGAGACAGTGAACGAAATGGAAGAGACAGAGACAGGCTATTCCTTCACGGCCGAGCGACAACGCGAATCATTTTCCCTTAAAGCTCCCTTTTGCTCCGGGGCAGTCTTCCGTTTCGAAAGCAATTTGCCCTGCCGAGTGCCGTGCTACGTATATCTACCTACGCGGATCCAACGGACTGGCAAAAAAAGGCTCCGGACTCGTTACGTTTCCGAGCGAGGTAAATTCAGGGTGCGAAACGTAGAAGGAAAACAATCATTCTCTCTCTCTCTCTCTCTCTCTCTCTCTCTCTCTCTCTCTCTCTCTTTCTTCTGTCTTTCTTTCTCAACGGAACCGGAAAGAAGACGGCCATTTTCCATTAGGCTTTCGGATGTACCGGATGCAATAACTTTCTCTCGATGCGAAATAAAAATTCATTTGACCGCAATTCGCCGCTTCTATGAATTATCGGTATATTGATTTCTTGTACCACGATGCTGGGCGACATTTTGATGAAATGTCCAATCGTTAGAACCACTTTTAATCGATTGAGCCTTTGTCGTTCTTATAATCAGTATTTCAATATTTCGGAGTATTTGCTGCAACCACGAAGATATTTTCTATTATCTCTGCGCTATGCCTGATTAATTTGCGTAATTCCTTTTATTGACAATATTTGCACGTTAAATTCGTTTACTGTTTACAGAGGAGGCATTGACCTATTAACAGATTTCTAATTAGCAAGGTAAATTAATGAATAAATAATTATTAATTACAATATATTCATTTCATACATAATAAGGTGCCAGATAGATGCGCTTGATATCATTACAAATTAAACATAACATATGGAATATATATATGCTGGCGTGGAATGTTTGTTTGTCTAACTATTCTTTTTTTATAAATATCATTTCATCTGAAAAATTTAGTGTATATATATATATATATATATATATATATACATACACTAAATTTTTCAGATGAAATGATATATATATATGATATATATATGTATATATATATATATATATATATATATATGTATATTTTTTTTAGTTGACGTGGCAAAATCGTTAAATATACTCTCCGCGTATATCTGTTCGTTAATTATGATAGATTCGAGCAAGGATAATAATTTGCTATAGAACACGCAACCTGCTTGAATAGATCACGCGATTTCAATGAGGACACGTAATGTCCGTACACCTGTCGGAAGAAGTAAAAAAGAAACGAATTATTGTATGATGAAATGAAAGTGTCAAAAGAAGATTTTTATGATTGCAGAAGTTTTTTTTTTAATATTTATGCACGCCATCGTTCCAATTTCTAGAAATAATCTAATTTTGATATTCGCAGATTAAACAAAATTTAAAGAATTAATTAATTTAATTAGATACAAATTAAATATTTTATTTACAATAATTGTTTTTAGAATCCGATAAAACATATATATATATATATATGCATATGCATATTCACTTTATAAAAAATGATTTTGCACCATAAAATTTATAGAAGATATTCTCAAATTAATATTTTGATTTATTTTTTTAAATATCTAAAAAACAAAAATGTAAAAATGTATATACTTTCTCTAATTTGTAATTAAGAAGAAAAAGTGAAATTTTTGTATTATTACTGCATGTGTGAACTAACCATTGATGCAATATGAGAACATCTTTATTATTTTCACATGTAATTTTTCGGTGTCACGCAAACGCAACACCGGAACTGCTGTTGAAACGAATGTGATCTGAACAATCTGCATTCTCGCGATCTGCAGATTGCATTTCCTGCTTTCTTCTGTTTGAGCGACAGGAACGCCCGAGCTTGTTCCGATTTTAACGTTCGACAAAGTGTATTTTCGCGCGGTGAACAGGGAGCTCTTAGACGCGCGCTCCGTATGCAAAATAGAAACGCGGGAATAGAAGAATCGGTTTTACGTGATCGATAAATCCATTCTCTCCGTCGGGTACGCGTGTTTGCTCTGCCAGCCAGCTCCGACAAGACCGTTTTCCATCCGCGTGTCCTATTCGCAAGACCGTGTGCGGTTCCGCGATCGACGTTCCGTCTGCCCTCGTCGGAATTATTTCCATGGAGCTTGGCAAAGCGAGATCACATCGCAATCGTTGGTCTCCAACTTCGAGATTTCACATGCAGAAAGTTGGTTGTCTCCGAACTGTTTGATGTTCTTTTTTTGGACCGAACACCGACGGAAATCGCACTAGTCTGCACCGCCACCCGTCGACGTTGCGTATACATAATACTTCTTCTGCGTTCGTGCTGAATCTCTTATAAGCTTTTTAAAAGCCATTAGATCAGAAGTAAAAGCGTGTTGTAAACGATTTAATAGTGTGTTATAAGGCAATAATAATCTCAATGAATGCATGAAAACGATCAAATTTTATTTCTTACTCTTTAAATTCTTTGAAGTGGAAAATTAATATAAAGACAGAAATTTCATTCTTAAAGATTAAAAATTCTGCTACGCTTTTTCAAGATAAAAATGACAGACATATTGCTTTTTAATTGGTCAGTCGGAGTATAATCTAAATAACTTAGATTATGACTAACCAATTAAAAAGTAATATGTGTTTGTCACCTTTATCGGGAGAACTGACTGGCATGACATGAAAACTGAACAATCTAATATGACTTCTGGATACAAGTTTCTTTAAATTTATGATTTATGATTCTGATTTACCATTAATGTAATATGAATGATGATTAACGATTCATTGTAGAAAGCATCGATATTTAGATATTATTTTTATGTGATTCTGTATAATTTTACGTATTTTATTTATTGATCTGAGGTACGATAATTATATTAGAAGATGTAATGCTAATAGAAATGTAATTATTTAAATGAGGAAAGATGATGAGAAAGGAATTTTTTTACTGTTTTTATTAGTATTCAGAAATATTGTTTTTATCGACTTTTAGCGTGATATGATATTTTAAAAGCTGTATATATTATACATCAATGAACAACGAGAAAAATATGATTATTTATTTATAATTGGTTAAGGAAATATTTTTCCACTGTTTATTAACGATTGTGTTATTTAAAGCAAGTCGATATCATTTTTCTTTTAAATATCAATATTATGTTTCTAATTGTATCAGAAACGTCAATTTTGTGAAAATGATCTACCGTCTAATTGATAAGGATGCATCATATGGATACTCATTATGTGTCAGTCTTATCATATAGGTCGAGCTAATTGCAGCGAACTGGGATGTGCTTCAATTATAGTAGCAAACAATGATAAACGATGTATCGAGCTTGACAACTCGAAGTATCTAGCTTCGTATATACGTAATTACTTTCCATCCACTAATTACCACTTTTCCTTGATATGACTTATCTCTTATTAGTAACATCAGAAATAATATGTCTATGTAAACGAAATACTGCGGGAACTTATATATTGGAAAATTAAAATGTATAAAAGTCAAGCATTATACGATACGATCTCATTGAGTAACTATTTATGTATTATTTATATATTATTAGCCAATCATAATATCGTGAAACAACCAGATGATAAAAGATGATAAGAATAATAGAAATATAGAATTTGCGCATTCTATAAACATTATTGAATATCCGTAATGGATAAAAGTAGATAGTGGATGGGGTATCGAAGGGGAAGATGATAAAAATAATGCCGAAGAGATTTACGAGTATCGATCAACGTTATTATAGAAGTCGAAAACGTCTAAATAAATTCGCTTCGCGTAATGCGCTTACTGATATATTACCGGCTTTATAAGAACGAGCAAACTCATTAGAGAATATATATGACAATAAAAAAGAATTATTATGCGAATCTGATATTAACTACATACAGGTTTATGTGATTTTGCAATTTGGAAAACAAAACTAATTTCTTGTAATTTTTTATGTGCTGAATTCCACAAATAAGAATGTTCTGTCACGTCAAATTTAAGAGAAAAATGGAGTTGGAGTTTTCCAAAAACTCTTTTTAGGGTATTTTTAAAATGAGATGATTTATAGACTTCGAAAAGTCTTTTGTACATTGGATTCGTTAGCTACGAATTTTCAAAAATGAATTATTTAAAGTGTTTTAATTACATAAATATTGTTGTTAAATTCATAAATATCAAATAATCCTATTTGAATCATTTCTATAGTCGCCTTTGCTCCTATTCAATATGTCATTAATTTCATTAAAATAATGAAATTAAACAATTTAACTCAAGAAAATGTATATTAAATTTGATTCAAATTTAGTTTCTTATTTACTAAGTGCATATGTTAATATGGATGAGGAGTTCACTTTGAAACTAATTATAGAAATGGATTGATTTACATTTTGATATATATATAAGTTAAATTTAACTTGGTTGCCATTGCTCCTTTGACATTTAATTTAATTTAATTTAATTTAGTTTATTGCAAAGTTATATGAAAAAGACTACGTGTTAACAGAGTAATAGACATAAAATATGATACTATAAATTATATAATTAACATAAATATAAATACAAGTAGTTCGCAAATGGTTAGGCGTCAGCAAAATTGCTGTTACAAAACCTATCAGTAACAAAACTAGAATAAGACAATGCAATAAGAGGTAAACCATTATATAGTTGAAATCATACACACATGCAGTCACACACACACACACACACACACACGCGCGCGCGCGCGCGCGCGCATACACCCGCAAACATACCAATTACATCAGTCTCGTTTAAATACTGTGAGTGACGCGATGATATGTGAGGTAGCGGAATGAAAGGAGGACAGAGAGAGTCGATGAGACATCAGAAGACATCTGAGAAGAATGACACCGCATTCCATCATTTTCGTCAGATAGAAGTGAGAGAAGAGGTGATGAGACGCAACCAGCCGAGGAGGCAGCAGCAGCTCCAAGCAGAGGCAATGATGGTTCATCCCCAGTTGCAACAACAGGAACGTGATTTATTAACTATGACTGGCACATGTGCATTAATGTAACTTATTATTAGTATTGGTATTATGTCACGCTAAACAATATCATGATAATAATACTGAGCAGTAGAGCGATTGGTCAGTATATTATAATTACTAATTCATTTTCCTCAGTTTTAATAAACTTTCTCTATTTCGAGGAAGGAAATTTCGATCTGATTAAATAGGTTATTCTCATTATTTGATAATTTTACTGTCTCAGCTGTCACTGACTTTTGTCAGATATTAATAATCCTGTGTGATATCTTTCGGGGATGAAAACAGAATTGAAGATCTTATACTTACTAGATAAGACCAAAAGTCAACCAATCTATATTTTAAATAAATCATTAGTTTAACATGGATATTGATTAGAATGAAGAATCAGGTCAATTAAGATGTGCCATTTCTCCGGTTTTTAATTTAAATATTTTGATAGATTTCTGAAAAATGTATAAATTTCACAAATTTAATTGAAGTATGACTTTTGATTTGTAATAATTATAATTATTCCCGAACGCATCTGAATGGGTCATTGTATATTATTTTTCTTTAAATTATATTTATTAAATGAACATTGTTAACTTGCACCTCATATCTTACAGTTTGCCATTTATCGATTGCCAATATAACACTCTGCGGATGGGAAAATATGAAATTGAGAGAATATTGAAATTACTTTCTCGTTAACGAACGCGATTCGGTGGGATAAAGTGTCGAATATATGTTTGACGATGATATTGCAAACGCTACTCTTGTACATACACATTCTCCTCTATGTAAATATAAATAAATGCATTAACAGAGAAATAACTAATGTTATTGCATCCGTATCGAATGGTATCGGCGCTCGATTATCTTCAAAGCTTCACCGCAGTTTTACAAAACCTTCTGTTCGTATTGTAAAGCTGATTGCTCCGAGGACTTTGCGAGAACTGGCTTTTGTATACGTTTTGACTTTACAACTCTCATCTCTCTAGAATTGTAATACAGATTATTCATTACGGAGTTCGAGTTCACTTCATACTCTGCATTCTATAAATGAAAGTCTAGTAACTTTCTGCTTTGATTATGCAACATTTGAAATCTTTTTACATTGGAAAGCTTCGCTTTGATAATGTTTTACTTCACTATTAAAAGTTTCTTTTTTTTTTTTATACAGAAGATAATAGATTTGGAAAGAATTCTACCGCAGATAGAACATGTATACCGCAGGTCGAAGAACGCTGTGGTAAAGCAATGAGAAAAGAATTCCTGTCGGAAGTGCGCTTGACAGTGCTCTTTCGATGTTTTCTTTTGTGTATACGCGACGACGGCTCTTTAATCGTTAAAGAAATCTTTTGGTTTGGTGCGACTATGTAGCTACCAACAGTCAGAGGTAAAACGTCCAAACGTTGATCAGGAAAGAGGCACGGAAATATCGCTGTTGATTGCGTTCGCAATCTGGCATCTTGGCACACAGTCTCCCGCGGTATGTCAAAGCGACTGGCATCGATCGTACGGCGCTCACCTTGTTACCCGTTTCATGGCTCACCTCGCGATAGCTTTGTGAGGGGAAATCCTCTTCTAACAAAATTCAATATCTACCCGGCGGCGCAATATGTTCAGGAACTGCATCAGAAGGGCGTGCAATCCGAGAATCTGCGTGCGTCTTATCGGCGAAATTCCTGACATCGCGGAGAAAATTCTTTCGCAATTGAGGCGCAACGCCTGTTTTCGATGCAGTTCGATGAACCTTCCGGACGGAAATGTCGCGCTAGGGAGAACAGAGGATGCGAACTGCTTACGTTATCGCTGTTAAATCTATAATGTTAAATCTATAATGTAAAATTTAACCTTAATTTAAATCGCTACTGCTTCTACTCAAATTACCGTGTTATTTTATACTAAAACAATGGAGTCAAACAGTTCAAATTGACAGTACATAGTCAAATTTAATCTAACTTGACTATTTAACTCCATTGTTTTAGTATGAAATAACGATATATTGAGTAGGAGGTAGACAACTTAAATTAGGTTAAATTTAACACTACAGATTTAACAGTATATTTTGAACAGAGATAACGCAATGATATTATTCTCTCGATTTTAATATTCTAACATTCAGTTTTTGACTTTAGCCTTCGACGATAGACGTGTAATATTTACTTTTGCTGTATTTGTTGCAGCAACATATGTTTGCTTTTAAACTATAAATAATCGATTAATCTACATACATTCGCGTTCCTAGTTACTACCGTCTATTTTATTCGTTGTTTGCTCACAATACATAATCGTACACGATTTTCCAATCCGTGCAGAATATCGTAGTGCGCTATCAAGCATTTAGAGACCTTCTCTAAATGCTAATCCTAATTGCTACGCATGTAAACACCACGGAGACTCTACTTGAGTTTAATCTCTCGACGCGAGACAACGCTGGCCTACCTTGAGATCTCACGATGCCGACGCCCACGTGCTGCATGAGCTGATACGAGCTTTCACTCTCTTGTATATGACGTGCACACGTGTCGTATGCGAGCACACGTGTCGCTCACAAGAATATCTCTGTGCAAATAATAATACCTTGAAGGGAAAATGTAATTAACAGAAAGGAAACTGTCATATGTGAAGATACAATATCTAATTCTAGCATTGTGATTAATTTTATCTTAGACATTCATCTCTTTGGAAAACATTTTATTTTTGGCTAAGATATATATTTCAGAATCGTCAAAGTCACTCTATGCTTCTATTATGAATGTTACATTCGTTTCTCTTCAATTCTGCAATTTTTATACAAGTTTATGCATTTGATATTTAGCTATTACACATTTAATTTTTCTTTTATTAAAATATCAATATTTTGGTATGGTATATCATTTTTGGAGAACAATATTTTATCTTTAATTAATTAAGACTCGTCAAAGTCACTTTATGCTTTCATTTTGAATGTTACATTTGTTTCTCTTCAATTCTACAATTTTTTGAATAAATTTATACATTGGTATTTGCAAGCTACATTTGATTTTCCTTTTATTGAACAAGTTTTAATATGCATCTTCGAAAAGAATATTATTTTATTTTTAATTAATTAAGAGTCGTTAAAGTCATTCTATGCGTCCTGTCACGAATGTTCTCTTCTAAATTTTGCGATCTCTCTTTCACAAATCTATGCACTTGATAATCTTAATATTTGCAAGCTACATTTAATCTTTCTTTTATCGAACGAGTTCCAATATCTCGATACCATTTAAACGATTCTCAACTATTCTTTTTTAATATTTGACTTCAGTTTTTATAGTCCTGCTGTCGTATGACATAATAACTCCGCTATTCTTCCCTTTTCTTTCTATTTTCGCTTTTCTTTCTCTTAATATATATCTTTCTCTAACACACAGTATATATATATACAATAGTTCCTAGTTCTCCGTTACATAATACAAAATTTTTCCTTCCATCTTTCGTTCCGCCAGCCGTCGCCGTCGCCGTCGCCGTCGCCGTCGCCGTTACCGCTGCCATCTCCTTGTCGGTTCTTTTTCCGCTCTCCTAATACCACTCAAAGCCAATATACCTTCCTACTTGCCTTCGTAATGGCCCATTTGCCAAAAAGGGCATTTTCCTCGGCGCACGGTGACGACGTGCTCTTAACACCTACCGTAATCGACTTTCCCGCGTAGCTCCACGTAGCGGGTGTAATTTTTCGGTAAATTTAAAATCCAACATAGCGATACATCATATTTCAGCTGCCATCGTTTTTACTGCACTACTGTCTTTACAGAGCGGTACCCTTTTGTCTTATCTAACGTAATTTCGCCGCGACCTTCGGTTCGTATACGTGAATATATATTCGCCCAAATTTATCATCGCGCGTTTCTTACGACGCGCAGGAGAACGAGAAAGAGCGAAGCGGGCAGGATAAGGCGAGAGGAAGTGTCCGACATTATCGCGACGGACGAGAGTAGAGAGGGTGGTAAAAGTGAAATTATGACTGCGCTAAGTCCGACTCACCGCTTCTACGGTGCAACTTCTCTACGCGACCCGTTTCTATAATGTAACGATGTGATGTATGTGCTCTTGCGGACCGGAGGCCGGCAAAGGCCGAGGATGAGTTATGAAGGTGGTGGGCCTGCGGACTCTTCGCGGAAGAACCTAGAGGTGCATCCGGCGTGTTTAACATCCGAAAGAGTCTCGGAGTACGTACTCGACACGTACACCAGGTTGAAAGGATCTTTGCGTAGAATTAATACATCGTTGGGACGTGGTGCCAAATTTCTTCCTTCTCTGACATTTCCTGCTTCTCTTTCAGTTTGTCATTAATTAACAGTACATCTACTCAGAGATGTTTGTTTCTTCACGGAAAAAAAATTAATTGGGTGGTACAGCAAATCTGTAATTTACTGCTCGAATTCAACATCTATAACTAAGAAGATTTGATGGTTTAACAAATCGCTAATATTATTTAGCTGTCAACTTTGCTATTTTAACATAGAAAATTGACTGTGTGTATATTATTACTGTAGATTTGTTGAATCAATGAAGTTTTCAGCTATTTTTTTTGTAATCTTCAACGCTCGATATGACGCGCATTCTGCAGTAATCTTATTCAAAATAAATTTTGAAATTATAAAGAGAAATGATAGATTTTTTCTTATTTTTTGTTAGATTTTATAGAATTTGATACTGAAGAATTGGGAAAAATATTTGTGGAAGTTTAAAAAGAATTTTACGTTTAATTCTTTATTAATTCAGGCATAAGATTTTCGCGAGAATCCTAAAGAATTTGATATTAGATTATAACAGAAACTTTATGAAATTAGAAAGAGACTGAAAAATTATACAGAGATTAAATCCGTATAATATATCTCGTATAATATATCTTATAATAATGGCGTTAGAGATAGCAACACGTCAAAGACGTATTCTTTAATTTCCGTTGAAATAATGTGTCGCAGGTTATATTCGCGAGTATTGGTGTATTTTACCATGCTGTTTTCTTGCGCAGCTATTCCCTGTTGAAAGAATAGTTTAAGAAGATGAATACCTTGTGACTGCTATGAGACATGCCGGGTTAATGAATAATAAACACCTCGAGTTTTATCTTAGGAAAAATGATCATATCGTTAAACTTAATTGAAATATTTTTGCAATATTGAATACTTGCCACTGTTTTTAAATTTTGCCATTGAACGTATTATATTTATATTAGGTGTTGGAATTAATTCGTAGCGTTTTACAAGTGATGGGAAGTACTTTCATTAATGTATTTTTTAATGCTCATGTGAAATAAATAACATTCTTTCATTAAAAACGCTACGAATTAATTCCAACACCTAATAATATTACCAATCTCATGAATTAATAGACATTGAATGAAAAAATATAATATTTTATATCATTTATATGATAATAAATTTTTAGATATATTATTTATTATTGTAAAAAATCCCTTTATTTTTAAAAATTAATCTTGTAAATTATCTTATAGTACAAACGCATAAGAATAAATATTAATTTTACATTATAACCAGAAAAATCTTATTTTTCATTTTCTTAATTTTTTTTAAACTCTTCTGTATATGTCACTTTCAGCATTTCGTCAGGATACTTTTTTCTTATTAACAGGCTGCGAGCGCACTTTCTTCGTTGTAAAAAGCACAAAATCGTCATGAATATTTCACGAAAGTGATGGTGTAGAAATAAAGGGCAAAGTGGATGGGATTTCATCTCTCGCGAATATTAAAATACCGAAGCGAGGTAAATGAAAGGTCGAGTGGCGATGTTCGATGCGGAAATAAATGGGATAGCGAGTAAGCGTAATCGAGGATGAAAAGCCGATAAGATCAGCATCACTTGATAAATGCTACGGGAGGACGTATGACGCACAATGATCGCGTTGCACGGATTAATCTCGAAAACGGTCCAATAGTATCCTCAGAACTCTCGGAAACTAACGACAAGCAGAATATCGAAGGATGGAACGACGATGCAATGCTTAGACAGTCAGAGCCTCTGCTTAGATAGTCTGAACATAATCCTGATTCTATTAAGATGGCGGCCCACTTGCCTCTCAAATCTCCGTCCAATCGAGTTCCGCGTATACGCTCTATTTGCTATGCAGAGTAGCTGCTAGACGTGATGGATATTCTGCAGGGTGAATTTCAAAATCCAAACTCATCGTGCCATGGTATAAGCGCGTTCGTTAAGGCTCCTTACATTATCTCCTTCTGGTTTTAACTAGGGAAGGCGAAATATCGGTTAATCATGGATGGATAGTTAATCATGGATGAAGACAAAGGACGGATAGAAGTGTATATATGATAGCTATTAATTATACAATTTCAAAGGGATGTATTTAAGAGTCTTGACGATGTGCCTTACGTTTAAGAGAAAAGTGGCATGCTTACGCTTACAACTTTGAAGTAGCTAAAGGTAATCATGCTTGAAATGACTTTTTTAAGCGCTAGAGCATTTTCTTTGTACTTTACCCACCTTGTTTCACGCGCAGATTGTGCTTCTGGTCGTGATCGGAGCAGAGTTCACGTGCATACGCATGTTATCGAGCGGAATGATCTTAATTTCGTACTGTGATTCGCGATTGGTGTGCTTGTGGTATCGGTGGCACTTCAGCAGCGTTCGCGTGAGAAACGCGAACCCACGAAACTGCTCGTCGCATTATTCACAATGATTTATCCATAGAACGACGACGGCTCGGAGGCTACGTCGCGATTCTCTCTCTTTCTTGACTGTTAACTGTAAAAGTCCGCTCGAGGATTAACGATCGATACGTTTGAAGCATGGTTCATGTTCTGGCACGAGCCTCAAAGGGATTCCATCTCTGTGCTCTCGATTCTTCAAACGGAGCGCATTATCCTTCGTATATCCGGAAATGCATTAAGCTACGTTCCGTGAATTGCTATAAAAATTGGTTTCTACGATCCTTGTACCTTCGCATAGATTAAATCTTTTCTCTGAGGATACCGGGATTATTTCAACGTCGATGCACGCTATCGAATCTATCAATCGATAGCTACTTTTAAAATAATTTTTTTAACTTTTTTTTTAGAAATACGTCTCTGTTTATTTATTTCTTTCATACTTTGTTATTCATTGTTTTTTTTTGCTTGATGAATAAAAGAATTTCTTACTCTAAATCTCATAAAAGATTCATCGCTATGCCATAGTAAAAATGTGCTCGCTTAGACAAGAAATAAATTGATCGGACATGTAGAAGTAGTAAAGAGTGCTTTTATATTTTTTACACTCACTTTGTCTTAGAGTAAAGCGTATTGCTATTTTTCTGACGTTAGAAAAACTAATGGATCAGGTGGAAGCTGAGTTATCGTAGGAAGCGTTAAGAAAATGGTAGGGTCAAAAGTAAATACCATCTACTTCAACTTATGGTTAGCGTAAGTGCGCGGAAATTTATATTTTACTACGAGATTTTCCATGTTCACGATAATGCAACGTGATGTCTATAAAGTGTTGTATCCTTAAAGATATATTTAAAAATATTTTTAAAAGCTTATTTTATGACTCAGCACCGGTTATTCGCGTTTTAGTATTAAAATTTAATAAGTAAAACTTGGTGTGTGGATAATAATCACTATTTTTTTAATTATAACTGTAATTATCTGCTTGAAGATTAGTAAATGTCTTTATTTATAATATTTCTATAAAACTCTACTTAAATATGTCTTCTAATTTACTGCTGTTATTATTTTCTATTTTACAAAGACTACGTGAAAAATAATCATAAATGTGATATCTACGTAAGAAATTGCTTGAGACGGAATTTACGCAGATCCCAGGAGGGAAACCTGCGTGGGTCTCTCTCGGTGCCAATTTCACGGGGAGGCACTTATCTCAAATGGTAGAAAATGACGGGAAATTATTTACTGTAGTAAGGTGAAGTAGCGAAAATTGGGCGCACCCGTTCTAATTTCATGCCAGAGTAACGATCTCAAGCGCAACCATTGACTGAAAGGCAGCGCGAGTTACTAGCTCACCTCAGCTGCCGTCTATTTTCTCATCCCTCTATATGCTTCATTCAAACTCCCTTTCTCGAACATTGATGTAGAACTCAAGTTCTCTGGTCAAATTTCGTTGTATGGGAATACCCTATGCGTACTGGTACGCTTATTTAGCTACTATATACTAGTAAGTGCTTCGAAAATTGAGCAATAAGTATGTGATGTTAATTTCTTTTTCTTATTCGGTTTCGAATAGAAATTGAAAAAAGTCAAATATAGCTGAGTTCTATTAAAAATAAGTTGATTAGAAGTCAAGTATTTTTTATTTTTTTCAATAAAAAGATTTAATCAATAAAGCATTAAATAAGTATACTTCATGCATTATATAAAAAATTTTATTTAATGTATTTAACATGAAAAAATATGGAGAACAAGTTTTTACGTAAAAATAATTTTAATATGATAGATTTGCGATATGTTTAGCTTTAAGACGAGAAAGATAAAATGCAAATGTCTCGACTTAATCACTTCCTCTTGGTTCTACTATTATTTTTTGCGTGCCGACTGTGTTGAAAGTTTTATTGTCACTGCGATAACTTTTTATTTCTATCGTGTATTTCATCTTAAACACGCAATACATATTTATAAGCAATACTTATGGTATAAAGTATAGGCCAAACATAATACAATATGTATTTTTTAAATTATTTATATTTGGAAGAAATGTTCGCTTATCAATGTGGAAATTAATGTTTTTTTGTATTTATATTAATAATTTTATGTATATTTAAATCTCACAAACGTATTTATTGTTGTTTCAGGTACGTTATCTTCATAGCATTCTGCTCGATGGTTGTTGCTCTTTAATGACATTCTGGGAACACGTCCATTGCGCCGATTGATGTCGGTATGTAATTTGACTCACATCGGTTGCTTGGTAATGTTCAATACTCAATTTCCGAATGTCCTCCATCAGTGTCTGCTTTGATATTGATCCAATTTGGAATGCTAATCACATGTTGAACGATTAAATTATTGCATTAACATGGCAATGCTTTGCATCGTAAAGTGTTTTCACGATGCACTTCCGACTTCGAGAATATACAGCGATCGCGATTGTTACATCATTTGAGATAGATATTACTCATGCTTTCGACAGTTATATGAGTTTGGATTTATCTCAGTTTGATTTATTATATTTATTAAAGCTATGAAAAAACTATACAACAAGATTATGCCTATGAAATTAATCTTATATTACATACTTAAAAATACAAAAGCCAATTTGATATTCGTCACATTATGTCACATTTGCAATTGCAATTTAATTAAGAAATTCAGATCTATCTTGAATTTTATTTATTGTAGTTTAATTATTGATTTTTGAAAGGTACACGTGTAGGTATGTCATGGGTTTTGAATTTTTCCGTTTTGAAAAGAAAATAAATTTAAACAAAAAAAATCTGACTTCAAATCCAAAAATAGATTTTTAGTATTAAACTCAGAATTATGGAATACTATCCCTTTATGATGACATTTTTCCATATTCTGAAAGATAATAGAGAATAATTCTTTTTTTGTATAATTTTATATTAATTAATAAGATAGAATATGGCTTTTTATTATTTCAAATTTTATTTTTACTGCTTTTCTAAATTTGTGTAGTCAGTAATCATGTGAACATGTACTGGTGATACTAAATTAAATATTAATTCATTTGAGGAATAAGCTTATTTAATTGAGAAATGTTTTAATTGAAAAAGTACTTATGGAAAATCATTTTATTATTATAACATTTTTTGTAGCGATTTAACTTTATTCTTTTATTTATTACAATTATATTGCTTGATTAAAAAAATTTATATTAATTTTATTTTTTCTCATAAAGATCTAAAAGTAACAATAAACTAATTTATATAAATAGATTTTTATTAAAACGAATATAAATTTTATTCTTCAAATAAATTTAATAATTCTTTTAAAATGAAGTAATTAATATCAATCATTTAAATTGTTATTAAAGAATTATGTTGTTTAAAGAAATATTTCGCCTACAGTAATTAAAGTCTGTTGTTAGTAATATACATTTACATACATAATAAATTGAGGCAAATTCGCTCATCAATTAGAATTTAAGTGACAATATTTCCATTTCAAAGTATTCTTTCAATTGAACAGAAATAATCGTTATCTTAGGTAACACTAATGAGTTTGCAAAACGGTGTAATAATATCTTTAATATTATTAGAAGGTTATGATAACAGACTATTTTTATTTTAAAAATCAACTATTTAAACGCATGTCTGTTAGAGTACTTCGTGTCTTGAATAATGAGCGCTCAATCAATATCGTTACAGGATAGCGGTGCTATATCAAGCTCGTGTAATATCCTATTGTATTACGCGTAAACCTCGCTTCTGTCGATCGATCTTGTTCCATCTCGCTGATTCCGTTGATCTACATATGGATTCGCATATAGATTCGTGACGTGTTACAATCGCGTTGAGTTATCGCAATTTGCATCTCACGCATCGACGAGATGGCAAGGACTTCGGGAGTTGATAGAATAGTAGATGATTGAAAAGGAAAGCTTACGTTCAGTTAGCGAGTCTGCTTTTACTTTAATATCAGAGAGAGAAAGAGAGAGAGAGAGGGGGGGGGGAGAAGGAGACAATTATTTTTCGTAATAAAGTAATGTCAGCTATGCTAGGTATTTATCAGTAAATTATGACATTACGTAAAAATTTAGCAAAAAATTAGTGTAGAAGTTTATTGATGATCTGTTGAATCTAATCAAAATTAATCCTTAAAATTTTTAATCCCTTGCGCACTTGTATATAGATTATAAATAGAGTATTGAACGAATGTTAGATAAGAAAAGTGAAATTTTCTGGGATTGTACCGATGGTTGCAAAATTATGTGATTATGTACTATGATTGCTCTGTATAACGAAACGCAAAAGGAAAGCAATTGTTCTGGTATTTGAAATGATTTACATCGAACGTTACCTTATACATACGATCAGAATGAGGATTCGCGTCATGAGGATTGTAGAGTATGCGTTACAATTTTGTCGGATGGAATGCACACTAGCGAAAGCACGTGGTTTATAGTAGAAATTCGTAGAATTTCCAATGAACTGTGGTTGTTTGCTGACTGTAACATTTTCCACTGCTCAAAATTTTATCTGTCTCGTTTTATACTACATTCATCTACAAGCATATATATAAAATGACGAAATATTTATATTCTTTTAACGTTGATTTAACTGGATGGCTTTTACGCAAAAAGAGTCAAATTACAATTTTAAATTAGAGACATTTTAAAAGTACCTACATTATGATCTTTATATAATATTTATATTAAAGCAATATTTATACTTAGTAGCATATATATATATACGATAAGGAACAAACATTCAAACAATTACTGTTTTTCTTTTAATTAAAATTAGATTAAGTAACTCAATATAATAGTTATATCTTATATGTATATAAGATATGTATATACATATTTTACTGTACTTTTTTTACGTAGAACCGAAATAGAGTCGCCGATAGGCGTTCTCGTTTCAAGATTGATCGTTGGCCTTTAACATTACCTCGTGTGACCGCAGGGGATCTTCCTTTAAATTTTCAACGTTTACGACGCGTCGAGTCATCTTCGTGGGCGTGAACGATCCTGAAAATACGTTCTTGTGAGATTGCGACCCTCGAGGAAAATCTCCCGTTCTATCAAGCGAAATCTCCGCGAGAGAGAAAAATCTCTCGCTGGTAGTTCCGGTGTACGCGTGGTCTCCGCAAAAGTTGATCGGATTGAGCGTTGTAACTGGATAAGGGTGTCAGGTGTATGTGCAGCTCCCCTCTGAAGATACGCGTGCGAAGGCGAGAGACCTGTGGCCTTACAGCGTCTTCGCAAGCTGTGCCACGGTGCTTTCTCGCCGGCCATTTTGCTTGATCTCCAAACAAATTTAATTAAACCGGAGACGCGCGACGCAGTGTTATGTTCGCGGAAATTGAAATTAGACGCGCGCGCGACTCGGTATTCTTTTTTCTTTTTTTTTCACTCTCTTTTCTCTCTCTCTCTCTCTCTCTCTCTCTCTCTCTCTTTCTCTATTTTTCTTTCTTTAATTTTTTATGCCGCAAAGCACTTGTACATCATCTCAAGCTCTTCCCACTACATCGCGCGGTGTTTTACGCGGTCCGCTTTTGTGATCCTTCTTCGTACGCGCGTGTAGTTTAGTTATTACGGCAACCTTAATTGGAAATTTCTTTGTGCATGCCCGCAAAGTTTTATACGCAGTTATAACTTATACGAAAGTAATAACTTTTCAAGGTTATCATATATTCTTTTTTTCTTATATTCCTTTTCCAAGACACAGAATTTATATATTGTATATTCCTATACTTTCTAAAATCTTTAAAATGGAATCTACATAACTCCAAAGAGTAAAATCTCACTTTTAAAACAATTGAGTCATTCTTTTTCAACATTGGTTCAATTGTCACTTTTTGTCACTCTTTAAAATTAGCTGCCATTCTAAAGATTTTAGAAAATAATAACATATTTTTTAAATACATATAAACGATTCAATTTCTGTTAAATATATGTAAATTTTGATATAATATAATCTGTTTTTATCATTAATTTCTCAAATAGCAAACCAATTGTGTATGTGAGATACATATTGATTTTTCCTGAAATTTAAGTTTCATATTAATCAAATTAATTAACTATATGTGCCATAAATATGTTACAGCTCGTAACTTTTAATTATTTATGATTTTTCTTACGCTTAAGCATTTAATTATGTAGCATGATGCTAACAGAACTTATAGAGTAAATTGAGTCTTCATAATCCGTTGGCATGTTTAATACAAAAGAGATTAAGGATTACTCGGTATCAGTTATTATAAATGTTACCGTTGATTAAGATGGCTGATAGAAGCAAACATAGTTAATATTGTTAATGAAAGATTTACGACTTACCATTTTAAAAAAAGTTACATTTAAATTTTGCTTTTGTTATCGCAATTTGTATATTAATGTATTTTTAATTGTACGTGTTTTATTGTATTAATAAATGAAATAGGCGTCAGTCAAAAGTAATGGCAATAAATTATTAGTAAGTGGCGAAAGATGAAATTTGTGTCCTTGGCACAAATGGTTCACGTGGACGAGTTTGCGTCTGAAACATGCTGCATTTGCCTCCAACTCTAAGCGAGGGAAACAGGTTAAATCTCAATCGAAGTCCCGAACAACGTCGTTTGTGGAGCGGTGAAAGCGTTACCTATATCAAGTGTAATTCACCTCGGAGAGGCTCGGCGCACATGAAGTTGTATCGCGATCGCGCGAAGAGCGAACCGCCAATCGGCTGCGAGTTGAAGCCGTTGTTTGAGAGGCCCTTTAATTGTAACATAGAGGAAACTCCTCTTTAGAAACTTTGGGCATTCGGGGCCCACAAAATGTTGCGACACGAAGCAAACTGTAAATACCGTGAGACGACTAGGATGCGGAGCGTATCGCGACGTTCTTCCGATGGCCGATCTCTTAACCCCTCTTCAGAAGAACTTCCCGTAGAGGACTCTCCAAAGTGGCAAATAGATCCGTGAGTTTGTAACGGTCTCGTGGATTAACTTCCGTTCCTTTTTGCCGTATCAGGTCAGTCGCAGGGCATTCTATTTTCATTTCGTGTTTCAAATATAACTGAAGTTTACGATCATTCCGATTGACGTAGTTCACGCAGCCTCGTCTAATTCCATTTCACAAATCCTCGGCGAAACTTATTTGATCCGTGAATTGCTTTCGTTTAATACGACAAATCATCGGACTTTCTTCACAATTTATTCGTGGACATATTGCGTAACTTTTGAATGAAACGCGGAGGATATTGATACATTTCACATTTCACTTTTATCGTGAAAATGAGTTCTGTATTTGTTTCGAGGATTGCAGTGAAGATTTCTTACGACTTCACCTTTTATGCTTAGCAATAGAAAACGTGTCGGGCAAAATTAAGATTCTGTTGCTTTTAAAATTATATTTTATTTTATAAATTGAAATGTATATTGAAATTTAACGAAAAATATAAAAAATATCCTTACGAATAAAATTTAGAATATTTTATCGAAATATTTTTATGAAAGTATATTTATGTTTAATTAATTTAATTATTTGTATATGTTTCAAAACATTAACATATCTACTTTTTGTTGTATATTTACAATTAATTAATTGTGAAAAGATTTTGTATTGAACAAAAAAAGAACGTGTATAAATAAAACATGACAAAAGATAAACGAAGATAATAGACTTGTCACGGAACATTGAAAGGAACATTTAGTCATTTATTTAGTCCCGATGTCTTTAGATCCCATCTGTAGACATTATATATATTTTCACTGTATATCATATTAGAACTGTAGACCAATAGACTGTCAAAGTAAGTTTATTAAAGAGATTACGTACTTGCAATTAATCTTTTATTTAGAGAGTATAATTATATAGCTAAGAATAGGTGCTTATTTGTGTTCTTAATACATTTTTTATTGCTTGATATTTATAAGTGAAAGTTTAGTTAATGAAAATATATCAGGGAACTAAATGTTTTGTTTATATTACATAATTAAAAGTGGTAATGAAACGGATTATCTTGAAATGATACATAGGTATAAATATTGCATAAAATAAGCTATGTATTTCAGTTTTATAAAAAAATTTTCAAACACACACACACACACACACACGCGCGCGCGCGCGCAGGTATGTTCGTAAAGAAATAATAATAAATCCTTCATATCATAATTCAAACTTGAGTGATTAAAAATGTGAAATGCAGTCCCATGAAGCGCAACGAAGGTGAAGTTTTGTATGAACGTGGCTATTTGGCCGCGATCTCGATGGGTAAAATTTAGTACCTTCGTGAACGAGCAGGATAGATCGATAGCTGTCGAGTTGGCTTTATTAAGTCCTCGTGCAGCTTCACCCTACAGCCGCGGTGCAAAAACCTTTACGTACTGCTGAGAGGCGAGGTTGGCCGGTTGTTAATCGATAGAGTCGTGTGTGGTATACTTGCGTGACGACTCGATAATTAATTGGCCCCGAGTACATAGTCGTGCGCACATTTTTGCGATCGTCGCGTAACGCAGCGTAGCCGACTGCGTAACCGGCGGCATCATTTTATGCACCATCGATAGTGATTTATTGTAACGTTCGATCTTTCCCGTAAAATGGATATTTCAACGACAAGGAATAATTCATTAAAAGCGCAACTGATAGCTACGTCGATGCGCTCTATATCGGTGGTAACGAGCCAGTGTGCAATTTGTTTCGCTGGAAAATACAACGGCGAAGGGATTACATCCAGTCGTTGTGCGGGAAAAGCACGTTCCAGCGAGATCAAAAAAGGAGTTAAAAGAGAATTTTTCTCCAGAAACTGTACCACAGTACGTATGTCATGAACATGTAATACAACATGCGTAATTACTAAAAAATTCTTTTTTTTACTTTTCTTGGCTGCAAAATTAAAGAAATTTTATTACTGTTTCTGTATAATAATTTTTATATTGCATAAATGAAATAGGTCAGAAAGCATCAAGTGCAATCGAGACTAAATATTGATGCTTGATAATATTTCTGTGTAAATTTTAAATACGTTTTTCGGTTGTACAAGGTGTCTCAAAATTTGCGACTTAAAATAATATATGCAAAAAGATTCTAAAAAAAAGAAGTAAAAAGTTATTTGTAAATTTTTATTTTAAACAGTAGTTTTTAGAGAATAAGCATTTAAATATGACCAACGTTATAAACTATAGTTATGGTCATTTCTTCATGAATGCGATATATTAGCAAGTGAAGCGCATTCACTAAATAAATGATCGTCTAGCATGTATAATTGCCTATATTTAGACCTTTATTATCTCAAAAACTACTGCTTAAAATAAAAATTCATAAATAGTTCTTTAATTTAATTTTTTTCAAAAACTTTTTTACTAAAGTATTTTAAATCGCGAATTTTAGAACACTTTGTATAAACTGCATATCGATTACTGTCGGGCTTTGAACGAATTAAAAAACTGAAGTTGTGGTAATAATACAAATTAAATTAATCATTGATTTGATTTTAATAATATTACTAGTATTTGAAAACACTATAAATCTTGTTTAACTTGTTGTATATTTCACATATGTTAGGTATCAAGATATTTATATATTAAACAATAAATTGTACGTACACGAAATAACGTTTTGAAATATCGTATCTCACAGAGTATATCGAATGCTCACATTCTTCATGTCATAATGATACATCGTACGAGATTAAATCATTGTGATAACAAGCTTTATTTAAGCATATATATATATATATATATATATATATATATATATATATATATATATCCTGTGCTGCGCACGCGTTCGTAAAATTTTTCTGTCGCGAGATACATTGCGAACATAACGTGTCACGAAGCTACGTGGTTGTGAAAATCGTTTGCGCTGGCGAGATTGCGATTTTACTGTAGAAAAAGTATTCCGATTCCAAAGAATGTTATCTTTAATATCACCGATGATCGTCGCTTCCCCATTTTTTACTTCTAGCTAAAAGAACAAAAAATATCGCGTGCCAGTTTATTTATCCAGCACCGATGGTCTTATCGGGTTGTCGCTTTCTCATTGTTATCCTCGGGGATGATAGTTGTCTGCGCGACTCAACTCCGTTCCTCTCGTTATTCGAGGCTATCATTTGTGTTAGGTACTTTGTACACAATACAACGTTGCTCTTTCCCTGTTGGTTTGTGAAATTCGGAGTAATACTCGCTCGTTTTACCTTCCATCGCAAAGTAAAGTTTGAATATTGAAGTAAAGTGGCGAGTAGCCATGAATAGCTTCACAATTACTGCAGTTCTTATATTAGCATGTGTAACATAGTAACGCACTTTCTTTTCCTCGTTATACGATTAAATTACACTAAGTTTGCGTTAAAATAATTGAGAAAAGATTTGAAGTATTTAATAAATGCCAATGAAATTAATTTAAATGTTAGAAATTCTGAAAATATTATTTTATAAATAGTTTTGAACGCTTTTCTCTTCCGACATTAAATGATACAATATCTATTTTTTATATATAGAAGAAAGTTACTACATAAATAGATACATCTTTTTTTGCAGAACTTTCTTTTTATTCTTTTTAGTACTTAAACATTATTAAATTTTTTTAATGTACGCATCCTCGAATATATATTCGAGTAATATTCTCATAGTACCCACAGATAAAAGGAAACGTTATTGATCGAAATCTTGGACATAGAGAGCGTTTGGCATGGATATACACATGCGTAGCGAAGATGATTTCAAAGAAAAAAATATTATCAGAATAGCGTCACTATAGGGAATAAAAGTAGCTTGCAGCTTTGTTCTAAGTAGCACTTACGATGCGGTGCAGCCAAGTGTAATTTGCGTCAGATGGTTCGAAAATCAATTCATTTCAGTAGAGATTGCTAGCGGAATTGTATTTTATTTTATTTTTACATTCAAAAGAAGATAAATAATATTTTTATGAGTTGTTAGAAAGTATTATTATTATTATAGGAAGTATAGTAATTATTGTTAGGAAGTTGTTTATATTATGATTCGTTTCAATTATTGTTTTTTTAACAATATTGGTAAAATAGAAAACAGACATTTATTTAGATTAAGCGACATTGCGTGCAAAAACAATTGGACATGAATCAATTTCTCATCGCCCGGCTTGAAAAACTTACCGTGGAACTTTTTAGATTTCTGGACTATTATCATTTATCTTCAAAGATTTTTAATCTTTGTATTCAGATTTATCATTTTGTCTTTGAAATTATTATATCTATTAGTTATACAATTTACATTAGGAGAAAAGTCTGTTCTTATTTCATGTTTGAAATAAATTCTAAACTACATTTTCATTTTTTTTAAATTATGACATTTAATTTTTGAAACATTTTAAAAATGATCTGTTAATACGAACTATGCATGCACAGTGGTTTTACATGTAATCCTAATCCAAATTTACTCTTGCTCAATATACCCTTTAGCATCGATCAATACGATGGCTCAATTCAATGCTCAGTGCTAATTATAATTGGTTTCAATTCGCCTCAAGCGTGACGTTGAATCGGTTCGTACCCAAGATTCGAGTATTCTCAGTGTTGTGACAATATTCGTCAGTAGATAATAGTATTGGGAGCATAAAACTTGGATGAATGTGACAAAATTCACGAGGGTTCACGAAAAGAAGGTCTTTGCTCAACAGCTCTTGAATTTTTAATCTTTCCATTTCATTTAATATTTATACGTTGTCACATATCTTTTTTCCATTTTAAGTAACAAATATAAGCAGATAATGTTATTTTAATAACAAATTGTATTACATTATGTGTATAAAATTAATGAAATATTACTTGCATCTAAATACGTATATTACAATGTAATATATTTACGACAATGCAAATGAGATATCACGAATGATGAAGCTAATGAATATCTCTAATACGTTATCGTAATGTAGAAATTATTGCATACGTTTACATGTAACGAATAAATAGCAGAATAGTCACAGAAGTGTCGCATATTCGTTAATAATTCTTAATTAATTACATAATCATAATGAAATTTCTGCTACCGGAGATATGATATATCCTACAACGCGCATATCATGTATTTTTAAATTACTTCCTTGTCAGACACATACGTGCATGATATTCATCAGGCAATGGAAACATGCAACGAAAAATTTTTATCGCGATAAGATGCATGGATTTTCTTTTTATTTTGGGATGTAAGTTCGTGCTAACGTAGATAACATCTATGGATTTACATGTTGTTTATGTACATTGTTAGTTCTCAAACGATGCATCCGAGGACTTGTGGTTTGTAGGAAAAGTTCTTGTTCGAAAATTAAGTTTAAGATATATTTTTTACCTTACATAAATTCTTAATTGATTCTTAATCCTGTGTTGATTTATTACTGAATGTTATAGGGAAGTAAGTTTTTGAGAAACAATTACAAAATGAGATCTGAAATTGAAAGCTTTGGGAACCTCTGATGTATTATCGATAATCGAAGCAAACCGCGTAGAAGTAGTTGCGTCGAGGTTTATGCGATAAACCTTGTTCTCTTGTATCTTCGTGAAAATGAGGTTGAAGACATCGATCGAATGGAGGCAGGTGTTTCAGCGAGATTAGAACTGATCACGATTATATACGTTTAACTCTACTTGCTGAAATAGATTGCGCATGTTAATTACACAACTGCACTATTAGAAATTATTCTAAGAAATATTTAAACAATTTTAAACTTAATTTTTGAAATTTTTTAAAACAATTACAAAAATTGTTTATTTGGTTAAATTAATTTAATTCATCTTATTCTATTTATTTATGTCATTAGAGATTGTATAAATTTAAGTTAAATATAATATGTTAAAATATGTATATTCTTTATCGAAAAAAAATTAAGACGAACTAAATTAATTTAATCAAGTGAATAACTTTATTTCAGTTAAGTAATATATATTTATGCTATGCTTTATTATTCATTATTGATAGTAAAATTTTATAATATAATTTTATTAAAATAAATACAATATTATTATATTATTAAATTAGTTCTTAAAAAATTTATATTATTTGTATAATTTATAATATTTTGAAATTTTGTATACACAGAAGAAATGATTTAGCTAAAAATTTAGCTAAATACAAGTCTAAAAATAATTTAAATAATTAAGAAAATAGTTTTGTTTAAATTATTATATAAAATAATTAGGACACTTAAACTGTTTGCTAGAATATTAAAAATTTGCAGTGTGATTATCATCAACTTAAGTATTCTATGTATTATTCTGATAGCAAACAAAATTATTTTCAGATCTGTATCTAGTTAAATTTTTAGATATTTTAGCAAAACTGTTCTTTCCTGTGATATATTAAAAATACTGTGAACTGTGATATATTAAATGTTTAAATCTTACATTGGTATTGTACAAGACACTCAAATTTATTCTTTCTCTCATGTTACTGAAACACATGAAGTTATTTTAAACGGACCCAATACTCTCCACGATCGAGTAGTTTCCGCTGTAGAAGCAGATTGTAATTTCGAACAGTTGGCTTTGAGAACGTTCATTGCCGAAACACAGTACGTGACATCGAGGTCTTGCTGTGCACGGTAACAGTATCTTTCGTACAAACACGCATGAACTTTGCATTGTGGTATCATAAGGCGCCTAGCTACCATAGCAGCATCCTCGGGATTCTGGGTATAGAGCGAGAATCGAAGGAAATTAGTTCGAAGTTCCACTTTCCAAACGGGGAATCGGGCTATCCCGCAGCGACGCGATCGTAAAGCGCAAAACGAAGTTTCTTACGACGGCGATAGGATAAAAGACTTCGGAAAGCGATACTGGGGCGCGGCGTATTGCACAGCTAGCAATATATAGTTAAGCAACGTGGATAGAAGTAGACTGTTCTTGGCGAAAGTTTTTCTCAATCAGCCACGATACTTTCTTCCAGTGCTATTTCGTACGGCTTATGATCCTTGGAAACAATTAAATCGTTTCCATTACTTCAAATGATTTATTTCTATTGTTTTTCTTATATAGAATAATACATTGAGACGTGGATACACAACAAGTAAAAATATTAAAGTCTATAACGGTCGAAACTAAATCTTTAATGTTTAAACAAGTGATATAAATATTCAATGTGATAGAAATATATACTATATACTTGTATATACATATACCATATTTATAGTCATTCAAACTGCGCGCCGAACGTGGATGATGAATAATGAATAGAACATGGGACTCGTGAATATAAATAAGAAATTGAAAAGAACGCCAATTCAGGAACTTGACATTATAAGTTTATTAGAGGGATTATGTGCAAAACAATACAATAAAAATTTATTTATAGCGTTTTCCAATTAAATCTATTTACTAAATTTTTAAAACGTATGTTGTTTATGTGAATAAATCAATACTAATGTATCAATTTGTGCAAACATTTACTTCGTTATATAATCTTTCATATAATTCGATATTGCATAATAATATTATTATCATATTGTTAACAGCTTATGAGCGAATTGAAGATGTTCGCACAGGAAATATGATGTAGTTGAATAGATGACTAAACTGGATGACCTACACTAAGGATCATCAAGTTGATCCATGTTCGACAGATCGCGGGCATCCTTCCCTGAATATCATGTCGCACTATTCCGAATGCTTAGAATGCATACATCAATTAGCGAGATAATCTCGTTGTTTAGATCGATTACATATCCGGCAGCGATCTAAGTGTTTCGTCTGATAAGCTGATAATTATCTTTGGTTAAACAGAAATCTACGAATGCATCATCACATCGACGTTTTTTATCTTTATTATGCGTTTATAACAATGCGTTTATAACAATGACACGTTTACTCTTTTTTGTTTATAAAATTAACTATATAAATGTATATTTTATTTAAATATTTGTTGCAACGATATTGATAATATCTTAGTTGATAATATTTATCATATTTTGCAGTACAATTTTAATGTTTTTAATAATCACAGAAAGGAAAAAATGCTGGATCTAATATAAGTAACTTTAAGAAATGTGAAAAAATGATACAATTTGACTTGGGACCTTGCTAAAATCAACCTCGAACTCGAAATTCGGTCATTTTTTCACATTAATCGGGCTATATAAGCTATATTTCTTAAGGCGTATATCATAGAGTTAAATGAACTATTGCATCATGTTCAGCGATTAAAAAAACATACAGTACCACATTTGAATCCGGATTAAGCCATTTTTGCATCAAATTAAACATGTATTAAGAAAAATCGAAATTTTGATATAAAAATCGTTCACTTCGTTCAGCGATCTCTAAATCTTAATATTTTTTGATAAAAATTTAGGGATGTTCTTTTGGCATGAAATGATAGTTTTCGAGCTAAGTAGCCAATTAAAAAAAATTTTTTTTTCTTTGATAATCTAATATATATATATATATATATATATATATATATAGTGTGTGTGTACATATATATATATATGTGTATATATATATATATATATATATATATAATCTGTAAGGCCTATAAATATGATATATATAATCTGTAATTATATATACAAGATGTTTGAAAGTAATGATAAATCTTTCGCAGGAGAGGTAGAATGGACTAAACTGAAAAGAAAAGTCCTCTACCATTTTGCAATTTTCGCAATAGTTAACAGGATATTAATTGCTAAAAATTGCTGAAAATTGGTCTTCAATAATTTTTTATTCAATTACTATCAACTTTACAGAAAAACTGTAGAGACAAAAATTGTTTGTTTTTTATTTTCATAGAGCTCTAAGAATTTTTTTAGAATTTTTTCAGAATTTTTTGATACCATATTTTCTCATATTTGTAAAAATGAAAAAATGCAGTACTAAAAAGTTAATAAAAAATTCTGAAAAAATTCGTAGAGTTCTATGAGAAGAAAATAAACAATTCTTGTCTTTTACAGTTTTTCTATAAAGTTAATGTTTTTTTCATTACTTATTAATCTAAACATTTCATTTTTTCATTATATTGTTCATATAATAGATATATTTCTTCAGATTTCAGCGTGGATCGAAAAATCGGATTATTATTACAATCCCGATAGTATAAATGGTGCTCTTATTTTTCTATGACTGCATAATCAAGATAGAGTGCTTGCATAAGACAATAAGGTAGACACGATAGTGCGTTGCTGTTTAATAAAGGAAATATCCGCTTTACCGAGCACACAAGATTTTCATAATATGTTATCGTAGGAAATTAGAGCGGAGAGCTTATAATGTTACGTAATATAACAGGTAGATCGTTCTTAAATAACAAATTCAAATGCTTATTAAAAAATCTCATGGAAGCAACATGCAAATAAATATTATGTCCATCAGTTTCAACTTCGCAGTTTAATTTTCTTGAGGTATTACGCTACGTCGTAGTTTTTAACTAAAATAATGTCATCAATATTTTATATACAATTCTATTAAAATAATCAATGTATTTTATATACAATTTTTTTAAATAGAATTACATATATTGCAAATATGTAATATAAACAATTTAATATAATTTCCAATCTTATTGTTTATACACGCTCGCCTACAATGCGTAACTCTTTATACATATCGATTATTGCGAGGAATATTGCTAAGGTCTCGATAGTCTAAAGGCTTAGGACGCTCGCAAGAGATTCGACTCCCGGCCGAGACAATATTTTTCGCAATGAATTTATTACAATTTTTTAAGATTAAATTTAGGAAATTTGGAGGGATTATTAATATTTCAGACTGATTGCGAAAGTCCGACAACCATATCTGCATGCAATTATCATTTCTAAAATTCATTTATATGAATATATAAATATATATAATAGTTCAACATTCAGACCATAGTGGTGCTTCGTATTTAAAGTAATGTATTTAATATAATTTATATACATAAATAATATTATATAATTGCGACGCATTATATACTATTTTATTATTCAAGAGTACAATATTGAAAGAAGCTTTTTAATTTTAAGAAAACTCCACCAATATTGATATTGCGCGCTATAGTTTTACGTAACCGCATCAAGCTTATTTTAATTCGTGGAGAGAAAATTCTCGGCTACACATGCGGAAGCATTATCGTTATCTTGAAGCTCCAGCATGGCCGTTTCTGTGTTTCTGTGTAAGCGATACTCTATAGAGTGCTGTATGCAGATGCGACTAAGGTGGGTACGTATTTCGTGGGTTCTCCACGATATACATGTGAATTGTTGGTCGCGAATCCGATTTATCGCAGCAGAAGCAATGTTGGTATTGCTGTACCGGCGCGCTTTCAAGCGCCGCAGCGTCGTTGATTAATACGATTCTCACGAAGAGTCAGAGGAGGTGCATCAATCACGGATACGTCGAAATGGTCGCTCGTAGTGAAGAAATATGTGGTTACGCTATCATTCCCGCATGGATATGTCGGAGCATGAACTCATACCGTGTGCATGAAATGTTTTTAAAGTAATCGTGAAAGAGTCTCACAAGTTTAAAAAAATTCCTAGCGTCTTTTTGTGACGCATTGAATCTTTCCTCATCTTTTGCCTTTTTCTGCTGGATTCTAATGTCCACAATTTCTTTCAGCGGCTGATATTTCACGAGTATCCCGTATACGCGCGTTCACGTCGCGCACTTCATGCATATGCAGAGGCACAAGCACGGCATGCATGTATGTATGAGGGATATATCTACGCATCTCTCGCGACAACAACAGCGTCGATGACGACGGGCTATTCACTACGTGAAAATATCGCAGGGATAATTCAATCGATATAAAATAATCGCGCCGCGGAATTATATAACCAATTGTCCCGTTGTTTTTTTTTTATTTCCATCGCGAATGGATACAGCTACTATTTGATTGTACTCGGGTTTCCGAGTGTAGATATGACGTATTTTTTTATCTGTCAAATTGTCCATTTTTGGAAGAATGTAACAGGTGTTATCAAAGCAGATATCCCTATATCCATACATATACGTTCATTTTTTAGGAATGAGATGAATGTACTTACTCATGATTAGTAATATGAACGAGAAATATGACCTGTCAGATCGTAAATTCAAACGACAATAACTATTTTTTACAGTTAACAACGAATACTTCTCTTCTCAGATGTGTTTTCATTCTCATTCTAACATTACCATATATAACTACGTAAGGGAAAGGGGGAATACGGAACACAAATAGATCTTTTTTCTCTGATTTTTTTCTTCGTCTCGCTCGCTCGATGTACCATTCAAATAGGCATTTGAATCTTAATTAATACATATGGAATATTTATGTTTTTCATTACTTTTAATATTGTAATTAACACAGAAAGTTTAAAAAATATCTATTAAAGAATTGCAATAATTTTTCTCAGTTAAGCTAAAAAGAAACAAGATATTTTAACAATTCTAAAGAAATATTATTTCTAAAAGATACGATTTGAAAGATTTGAGATTTAGAAATTGAAAGTTGATAGAGAAACATCTTGCAAGTATATGTTGTAAGATTTTTCTTTATATACATATATATACATATGTACATATACATATGTGTGTGCGTGCGTGTGCGTGTGCGTGTGCGTGTAGTTTTGCAGAGTTGAATTTCTGAAGAAGTATGCATTCTGTTGTCAAAAAAACTCGAGTAATATTTATAAACGGTCATACCGTTGGATTACTCTTGCGCACGGTCGGTTTACGTATCAATGCGGCTACTAAAAGTCTCCATTTTTCACTTTTACACATACGTTCAGAAACATCGCCAACTAGCGTAGAGGTGTGCTCGTTGTTATTCGGTGATATTCCCAGCACGTGAGGAACGACGGGATGCCTTATTTTTACGCCTGCGGTCCTACGTGCGCCTGGCTCGACGTTGAGTCTTACCACTCGGTCGGTCGAATCTATCTACTCGCTCGGTACGTATCTTAGGCGACAATAAGTCGATGAGCAACGTTGTTGGAACACGTTGCTCATGAGGCACAACCGCATTGGATAGAACCGCAATTTTAAAGAACATAGTAATAGAAGTGAGAAGCATATTTTATGAACATGAATTATTACGATTCTGCTGAAGCACGTATAAAGTGCGACATTTGATGACAGAAGATGGAAATATGGAGTCTCTTCTAGTCGATTACTGTTAACGGATGATATATTCCTGATGACACATCACTGATTGCTTCGATGGGAAGCGTAGAAAACGAATCACGTAGAAGAAATATCATACATAAATCTAGCTAAGCAAAACAAGAAGGATTTTTCCGCAAAAATATTGCGTTTTTTAGATATGTCCATAGTCGTATTACGAAAGATTGATAGCTTTGATATATCTTTGTGGCAAGAAGCAATTCTTCTTCGCTTAATAGCATCGTTTTTATATGATAAAAATCGCTTGTTATTGTAGACCTGAAAAGAATTTATACGATAAGTGCGCAAAAGTGTTACTTTCATAAAATTATAGTTAGGCATATCCTCTTACATACAAAAGATGTTTAAAAAGAGATTTATCACAGTATTAATCTTCATAATAATTATGCAGTCTTGATTATTTTTGAAATAATGTTATTGCCATTTTGTTTCATGAAATTTGTACCTTTCCTATATTTAGAATTTTTTGCAATTCATGTCTATTTCGCAAATGGCATATTAATTAATGTAATGGATCTTTTGATGCATCCATTACTAGATTAGTTTCTCATGGTATTTCTTAAAAGCTGCATCAAGTCCGAAAAGAGCAATAAGCTTGATACTTCTGCTATTGCAGTATTCTGCATTTAAGTGTATAAAAGTGAAAATTCTTATATTTTACATTACATTTTATTCTTGACGATAAAAACGACGTAAGGAAAAGATTCTTATTTTATTCTTAGTTTAACTGCTATTTACCGGCACTTTATGTCATACAAGACGTACGTACAATTTCCTTTCGGGTGTAATGTAACGTAACGTGCATGACGTAAGATCTTCAGCGCTATAATACACTTTTCAGTTATTGCGAATATGTCATATACATATACGTGTACTTTTGCGTCTACATCTTCTTTGAATGATGCTTCGTAAAACGAGTTAGAATGCAACACTATACGAATTTCTTGAACGAATTCAGGAGCGCAATATTCCGCAGTTATAAAAGAAAATATTTTACAGAACCATGGCGGTGCATCATTCGTCTAAAATTAAATTCAGAATTACAATGTATTAAATAGGTTTTTGCGAATGAAAGAAATAAATTTCATTAGCATTAAGTACAATATATATTATGCTGATTGCTCCTACATTTCTCTTATACTCTTTTTTACTCTTAATTTATATATTGCAATATCGTATTACACGTTATACATGAAATATATTATAATATTTTTGTTATGCATTATTTATATCCCGATTAATCACAAAGATGATATTTTAACTCTTAATAAAATGAACGTATATATTCAACAAAAATTAATAAATAATAATATTTTAATTTCTTTTATAAAGAACGTTCTTTAATTTTTTTTTTTTAAATTACTTTAATCACCTCTAATCTCCGATAGATACACGAACGATACAATTGACGTGTTAACTTCAAATGTAGGCTTTTTTCAACGGATGTGTTTTGACAGTATTATGCGGGTGCAGAGAAATAGCTTGGTCGGGATGTGCACGATCATATCTGTACACCATACACGCAATGTCTCTATGAGAACGAAGAGAGACGTACATGTTGACCAGAAACGGAAGTTTTCGCGTGTTTGCTAACCAAGAATTCCGCAAACGCATTGGATACCGACAGCCCTGGACGTTTATTCGTGGCGCCTGCATTGCGCGACGATGGTCGAGATCAACGTCGAGCGCGAAAATCCGCGATCGCACAATCCGCGGTCGTACAATCCGATCGGGAGTACTGTGTCTCTATGCATACCAAAGCGCTCTCGCCTGCGATATAGGCTTTCATTCAAAACTTTGCATCTCTCCTCTCTATCGCGTTTTCTGTCAGTGTGTATACCCTTTGCCCTGGCACCTATTGCAAAATCCTATCCACAATAGCGGTATATACGAGATTCAGACATGCGCTTTGTCCATTCTCACTTTGTCTATACAGTTCACTATATTATTCTTACTCTCATTATTGTCTCGCATACATTATTCTATCCTCTCTCGCTCTTATACTATATTTTTTCTACCTTACAACGCAACCTCAATTGCAACCTATTTTGTGATTTTATGTGTCTCTTATTAAATTTATTGATACAATAATTTAAAAAATATTAAATTATTTTATTTTCATTTTTAAATCATATCTTTGATTACCTAAAATAAATCTTTCGTGGCAATAATTCAATAGAATGACGTATATTATGATTCTTTTGTATAATATTCATTTTAATTAAATATATTAATGGAAGCATATGTCATTTTATTGAGTGAACGAATTACATAATTCTCTATTTATAAAACAATCCCACATATATAATATCCCTGTGAAGTTGACCTCCTTAACTTTCAAAAAAATTAACTTTCCATAGTGCTCATTCGATTGCTTATCATTTGCACATGTATGCACATTTCAAATTTTTATATTTCTAATTAAAAAGTTATTAAAAAAATAATAATTTTGGGTTAATTTTATATTCGCCCCCCTAACGAGCAAATTAGATTTAACTAGTTTTAATCGATTTTTATTTGCACATGCCGAAACAAATCGATTTTTTATTTCCACACCTTTGATTAAAAAATGATTAACAATTAAAGTTTCGAGGACAATTGACTCGGGTAGATAGGTTCAAATCGCAGTTACTATGGCTGTGTTCCAAAATTTATTGCCAGTACTGAAAATCTATAATTTATGTCACGTGTTCTATAGATTTTCAGTATTGGCAGTAAATTTTGGAACATAGCCATGTTAAATAGATCGGCACAAATAGTCTCGTGGTTGTACCGTGGTTCCATTTATACACATCAAGGTCTTAAATAACACCACCAACACATAAAATAATTCGACGATTGTATAATATATTATCGGAATCAGTAGGTATTCTTACGCACAGCAGAGTATTACAAGTACGAATATAAAAAGTAAAACTCGCGCACATACATGATTGCTACAAGGTAATAATTCGGTGTAACCTGTGAGCGTAAAAAGTTGTTTGCGTTAATGATTTATTTCGTGTCAGCGCTTGAGGGGCAGACGCTCTGACTCGTGGCAACGCCTTGGGGATGAGACTCTGAACTACGCAGTGGCTACGCTTGGAGCAAAATACCTGAAGCTACTTTGTAGCAACGCCTCAGGTAATTGCCTTGAGTTACGCTTGAGCAGCACATGCACACAGCAGATAAAACTGAATAATGTTGATTAAAATGACTAATACTTGTTTTACAAGGACAAGTCGTAAACCGTAGAAATTAGCCAATTATAGTTGAATATCATAGTTGAACATAACAAAAATAATTAACTACGATTTACTTGCGATTGTAGAACAAGTTTAATATCTTAAAGTTTGATCTACAATTGCATAAACATAGTTGTAAGTGGTCGTAGCAATTCACCAATCACAGTCGGATATTCTCCTCGTATTCAAGTGTGATTAATCAATTCTTACAACTATATAACTATGTTTACACAATTGTAGATCGGGCTTAAAGCCCATTCTACAATTGTGTAAGCGTAGTTGTAGTAAGAATTAACTAATCGCAATCGAATATTTTCCTCATATTTAACTGTGATTAGTTAATTCTTACAACTACAATCACTTACAAATGTAGAATAGGTTTTAGACTGACTATGATCGACTACTCGCTCGAAGTACTCATTGTCAGTACCGTGATCAATTTCGAATTGACCTTTCTCGTCGATTTTTCACGACGCGATTTTCTCCACTTGTTGCCGAAAATGTCCGAACTTGACTCAGGACCGAATTCGAATCGCTTTCAATCGGCGATTCTAAGATCACAACAGCATTGGGGTCAAAAGAGCCGCGGAACCGATGATGACGGCACGCAGATGTCGCGGATCGGATGAAAAAACAATAGAGATTGACAATCTGCGCGTGATTAAAGGAACCGAATCTTTGTTCTTTCCGCTAGCTATATTCTATGTCTTTCGCTTTCTTAATGTGCAAAACGATATCGATATGTGTATGAGATAAGCGTGTGCGGTATATCCATTTCTGCTCGCTTTCGTGAATAGTCATGTATATTTTCTTGAGACTTAATACGTGATAGTCTATGTACTCAAAATGGTATGAATCAATAGATTTTTATTTGCGCATCACGAAATTAGTCAATTCTTTGCAAATCCTTAATTAAAAAGTTATTATATTCAAACTTATCTATCTGAGTCGACCATCATCGAAACTTTATTTGTTAATAATTTTTTAACCAAAAATGTGCAAACAAAAAATTATCGATTGAGACTAATTAAATTTAATTTGCTTATGATTGAAGAGCTAATATGAAATTAGTTCCACTCTAAAATTATTTTTTTAATAATTTTTTTTATCAAAAGTGTGTAAATGACAATTTTAAATGTGCATACATGTGCAAATGATGAGCAATCGAATAAACTATGTGAATGTTTTCAGAAGTTGGAAGGCGAATTGCACACAGGTACATATATATATATATATATATATATATATATATATATATATGTTATAGCAGTTTTATATGAACAACTTTTATAATTTTATATAAATAACTTTTTATAATGACACGACATTCTTATTATTGCTAAATGTCGTTTCGATTTAAATAACATTTTTAGATTGTATTTTTAAAATCTAAATATGGTGAACGATCGAGATAATATGTTCAATAACATCTATATTTTGTAGATGTATATCTCTACTAACGATATAGGAATGTCTACCGTAGCGCTACTGTAACATAGTACTGTGAAATAATATGCTTTCTCGATAATATAAGAGCAGATATTGAATTGAAACAAAGGCGAGTATATCCAGATAGTATATTTATCTCCGTTGGCTGTTATAATTAGTTTTAAAAGTATAAATATATTATTTTTAACTATTATTAATATATTATTTTTATAAACGTATCTACTTCTTTACTGTTTATTATTACTATTTTAGTTAAAAATTTCATAAACATCACAATTTAATTTATATATATATTTGAAATATTTGAGCTAAGTTTAATTAAATATGGATATATAATAATAAGTATGTTAAATGTTTATTTTCGAACTTATACAATTTGGAAAATCTTGTAAATTGTTATCATAAAGTCTGTTATATAAACTAAACTTACATTATATTTGCCTATTATTATAAATCCATGTACATATAATTTGCCAAAGTAAAATAAAATATTTCGACAACAATTCAAAGAGAAGAAATTATTAAATCTCGTTAAAAATGCTTAATCGGAAAAAGTTTTTTCCGGCGATAGATTGAAATAATATCTGTTGTGTTTACTACTTTTTATTGTAGTAAATGCCATTGATATTCTACTTTTTTTTCTTATATCCATGGATCTCTCGGATTTCACCGGCGATAGAGACGGAAGAAGTTGACAAATGGTAGCGATCGAAGTCGCTTGTAAGGTCCATTACGGCGCGAGACAAGTATACACTGCGCTCCTTCTAAAATCCGAAAACGTTTATCGGCTAACGCTCAGTCTTCTCGTGTCTACGCCATCGAATATATCCTCTAACTCCGATTGCCTTTCGGTCCAAATAAGAAAATTAAATTCAGTTTCACGAGGCTTTCCATCTAATTTTTTGCTTGACTTTTCGGATGGCTAATCAAAAGTAGTAAATAGACTTTTCTGTTCTCGTATAACCATATCTTATCAATACGCTGTAAAAAATAAAATGTTAATTTTAACTTAAAGACATGTATTGGATTTTTTGAGAAATGCAAAAATATTAAAATTAATATTTTTGTATTAATTTTAATACAAAAATGTAAAATATTATTTAAAATAACAATAATAAGATTATAAATTCCGGGTTTAAATCTCGGCCGAGAGATTAATATTTTTCGCAATAAATTCTTTACAGGTTTTAAGATGTTAATAGCATCAACAATCTATTTAAAAATTTGAGGGTATTGTTATAATATTTCAGATTGATTGCAGTGTTCAAAGTCCAAAAGTAATTGTGCGTGCAGTCGTATTTCTGAAATAAATTTATTTAAAATACATACGTAGGTTTTAATCTAACTAACATCTATAAATTTGACCGTAATTGGCACTTCTCGTATTTAATTATTTAAAATATACAAACTTATTATGAAACAAATATTAATTTAATTTAAAAATATATACTGAGATTATATCTCTGTAAGGGCTGCAATTTTTGTCGCGGAAATGATATATTTCAAATTAAAAATTTTAGAAAAACGATTGTCCCGGACATAATTCATTTTTTCCATCTATCTCACGTGTACTTCTTAACGAAGTTGCCAGTAGAGTGAATCCAGAATTCAAAAAAAGGCACTTTATCAAAGGTCAGTGTGCGTCGTTGCGTTTCTGCGGGAATTATTCGTTTCGTTTGTCGTGGGTCAAGTACGGGGAGGATCGAGCAATTCTGGAATCGTATTAATCTTCTGCCGTCGATTGGCTGTCCGCGACACTGCCGGGATGCTCGCGGATTTTTCATTCTCCGACCTCCGCTCCTTTTGCTCCGTCGCGGCTTGGCCTTTATCGTTTCTCCAAAAAAATAAAAAAAAGAAGATCGCTTTAGTCGATAGCAGTCCTTTATAATTTATTATTTATCGTCGAATAATTTCGCCGAATTCCTGCTGATTCGTTGCGTGCTTCTCGTAATTGCTAGTGAGATTAATTGTTCAGTTAAACAGCGTATTCTTTTCTCCGAATGTTTATCTAGAGGACCATCTGAAGAGAATTAATAACAATGCGAATGCCCGTTTTGAAGTATCCGCGTTGTCTCACACACACACACACACACACACACACACACACACACACACACACACACACACACACACACACACACACACACACACACACACACACACATATGTATATATATATATATATATATATATGCAATATGCGTAGACACAATCGCGAGTTAACGCGTCAACCTGGAATTCGATTAGTCATTAGTTAATCAGCCGCGTGTGTAGTACGGAATTTTAATATAATTTTACTTAATCAGTTGAATGATCATCATAGGATCATTATGCATAAAACAGAAAACAGCTCGCTGTTTTCATCAATTATTGCGCTAGCGAATAATTGAACAAGAAGTGACGAACCCGCATTAATCAGTTACAGATTAAACGACTCATAAATATAATATTCAGCGAACGAATATGCGAATTATCGCTTTAATTCAATTTTCAATCTAATCTTATAGACCTTTGATTTCATATATGGAAATTATTTTGGTTTTGTGAGTTTTATCATCTCACATTACTGCACATATCGCTGGTGAATATTTGTTTCGACGTATCATATGCAGCACAATTAACGGAAGTATACGAGGTATTAAAAATTAATATCAATTATTAAACGAACATTGCGAAAAAACGCCAACGTATCATGAAATGAAAATGCTGTTTAAAACCGCATAAGCGATGATCGATATTTAAAAAAAAAAAAAAATCGAAACATAATCTAATAATCTCGTTGAAAAAGTGACATTTCGATACAATGGATTTTATGTGACACGATAAAAATGGTATGTAATGCATGAGATGATCGCATTGTGTTCTTTATTTCGATTCGACCATTTCGGTACGTTAATATCCCACAAAATCTGTCGTATTTGCGAATCGTTAGAATGACGACGCTCTATGAATGCAATTTCCATCGCGCTGAATTGTAGGTACCTATCGTATCCATTGAGAACGTTTGCTCATAACGTACGACGGCGAATTAAAGTCTATAAAACCTTAACTCGAATACGGTCCGAAATATCCATCTAGATACGCACTGGCGATACGAATTGAAACGTATTCGTTCACACAACACAACAGCATCCGTCCGGTAAAGGGTGTTATACGAAATCACGGGCTCGTAAACGAATCTGTCGCGTAGCGCGACCGCCGATTTTATGGCATCGTATCCGTACAGTTCGACAAAAGCTGCGGTGCTGCAAGTTACTCGAACTCTATCTTCGGCCGGCTTTTACCGCTCTCGCCGAGCGTAACGTGGCTGTTTTCGTTTTCACCCATCGTCCGCTTTCAGAATCATTGTATCGCTGGACTAGTTTCACGTATCGCGCTGTGTACATGGTACCTGGCATCAATTCGATGCCAGTACACGTTTTGTTCTAACCGGCAAGAATGGTGTCAAAGGATGCAGTCTCTCGTGTTTATGCAGTAAAACCGAGTAAAACTAAAACGATCGACTACGTCGCAAAGCAGTAATTCCCATAGAGTATTATACCCCGGTTTTCATTGAACATTACCAACTATGTCTCGTATTTACGAGACACACCTGCTGTATATTGTCAGTATGAGAATATCACATAGCACATTGATATGTTTTTAGATTTCGATTCTGAATTGAGTAACGTAACTCGAAATAGATTAAAGTGACCGCGACCGATATTTTGTTACCCGATATCGGGTTTCGTTACGGTTAAAACGCTATACATGCTCGAAATTGTGCTGAATTAGCTATTGATAGGATATATAGGATACATAGTATGTAAATTCTGTAAATAGCTTGTTACAGGCCGATTGATACCGTTTGGTTTAATTAACAGCATCTGCTCATTAATGTAAGGTAATCAATTAATTTTGGGAATCAGGAATTATCAGAAGGATACATAGATAGCATGTTATCTTAATATTACGTTATACGGCAAATATAAAATAACGAAGTAAATTTGCAATTTTAATATTTAATATTATTGTGAATTAATGAAGAAACTTTGTTTGAGCTTTAAAAAAATTTAAGAAAAAACAGCTAAAAGCATCGCAAGATATATTTATTATAACAGAACGTAATCAATTAATAAATAAGTTTTTAATAATGATTAAATAGTAATTTCAAAGTTTAAAATATATTTTTCATTAATTAAATATTATTTGAAAAAAATCTGAGAATTATTTTCAGAGGCAAATACAATTTCTGGTTTTGATATAATACATTAGAATCAAAAAATTTAAATTTAAAAGAATGTTATATGACAATACAAAATAAATTAAACTCGCAATTTTTATATTATTACGAATTTTAATGAAGAAACTCCAAACTGAATTACAAATTAATAAAGAAACTCCAGTTTATAGTTTCTTCATTCAAATTCGTAATAATATAAAAATTGCGAATTTAATTTATTTTGTATTGTCATATAACATTCTTTTAAATTTAAATTTTTTGATTCTAATGTATCAAAACCAGAAATTGTATTTGCCTGAAAATAATTCTCAGATTTTTTTCAAGTAATATTTAATTAATGAAAAATATATTTTAAACTCTGAAATTATTGTTTAATCATTATTAAAAACTTAATTATTAATTGATTACGTTCTGTTATAATAAATATATCTTGCGATGCTTTTAGCTGTTTTTTTTTCTTAAAATTTCTTTAAAGCCAGCTTCACTACGTATAAATTTGAGTGACATAATAATATTTTATAAAGAAAAAAAATCGGCATTGATTTATTTAATGTATTTTTTAGCGCTTTACCTTTCAAAATCATAGAATATACGTGGGATGAAGTATTCACTTGAATCCAAGCCTGAAAGTGCTATACTGTGCACTCTGCGAATGCTCGAAAATCGCGCTCATGCATAACGACCTAAACACTACCCGTGCAATCCTCTTGATTTACGATTTTAGCGAAACGACCGGTTGGGTACCGACCCATAAAGTCGCCGCTTTTACTTCCCTCTTTCGTGTCAACACGCGCGAACTGACGTTGATATGCAGAACCCGATAAGTCGCTATGTAATTGCGCGTTTCTATATAAAGTTATTATCTTTATCGGATTGCCAATCGCAGTACTGGTACCTATACTTCATATTTCAGTCGATACAAAATACATTATGTCTTCAGCTAACTATCGCCTTTTCTATAACTAACGTACTTATTATTAATATTTTATTATTGAAACATTAATAATAAATACCTAATTTATTAAGATCTTCTTTTCTCTCCCCAAGATTACAAAAAATTGTAAGATCAAAACATACAGGGAATCCAATTGTTAATATAATAATGAAAATTTACGAAACTGTAACTATCGATTAAATGTCGCTATTATGATCATTTGTTGCATAAACTATTTTAAAAGACACGACATTCATTGTGACTCGCACTTAAGTTATCAATAAGCAGCAATGTCGAAGTGAATATTCCGTTAATTCCGTTTTCATTTAACGTCCTCCTAACAGTGTTCTGTCTCCATCAATTGCGTTAACGTCCAGTTCGGCGTGAAATCTTATTGGTAAGTTTTCATTAGGATGTCGAGCACGCACAAACCGTGCTACTCCTCGCTCGCACGTTTCTTCGCATTTTTTTCTTTCTTCACGTGCACCCCGAGGGGTATTTTGCGAACCTCGGAGCAACGGTGTCAGTATCACCAGGTTAGATAACGCTGGCGCCATCCTGAATCCCAAGTACAATATCTCTTCTATTCGCTTAAGGCGTTCTGTCCAAAGATCAGCGGCTTTTCAGTCGCGTGAGCGATAGATCTCATGCCTCTTAAAATTCCAACCTCGACTATCATTGGTATCGTACCGTCCCTCCTTCTTCTCCTCCTCCTCGATTTCACGAGGACGCGTCGCGAATCCTCCAGCAAGAACATCATCGTCGTACCTGTCCCATAACCGTAGTCTGGCTCGTAGTAAAGGCAGGACCGTCTTTATTGCGTCGCACAAAAAGCGACATTGCGTTTGACCACTTAATGAAATTGGTTAACTCGAATAAAATAGAGAAAGTATACAATAAAGGTACGATATTGTAGTTGGACTCAAGTTTCTTTGGAAAATGCTTTGTGAAGAATGACAATCTGAATGCTGTTGCGCATAATTTTATAGGTATTTTTATTAACTGTAACTAGGATTGTATATTAAAATTATGCGTAATATTATATGTCGTATATATTTTTATTGCGAAAAACGTTTAATCCTTTATTTTAAAAGAAACCAAAATTTAATAAAAGTAAGCTTAATTATTTAATGTGAATATACGAAATATGTAATGTTTTCAAGATAAATTTTATATCTTGTAAGTTATGGAAAATCTCTTAAAAATTATTAACGTAAAAACATTATATGTTAAATTGACTTTTTTTTTAGAGATAGTATTAAAACCGTTTAAAATTATGTCACATTTGATAAAAAAATGTTTTTCGTTTCTTACTTTATTTTTTCAAATATTTATTATTAAGCTAATTGTCCATTTCTGATTAGATCAAAAAGATTAATCTTTTTCAAATCTCTTTATAAGCTAGATTTGTTTAAGTAGAGACTCAAGCAAAATCTTTTTATCATTTAATTTTTTAGCGACGCGTTTACAAAGATGTTTTATGCTTTCTGCACTGATTGTAATCTTCTTTTTTTTGCGGAAATTAAAATCTCTCTCCCGTTTGGAGAGTGAAGACACATAGATACTCTCATTGCAGTGTATTATACTCCAGGGGCGAGTAGAAATATAATATCCTGGAGAAATTGTGTCTCATTTATTGCATCTCTAATTTTCGTTGTTGTCTTTTTCGTATTACGTTTGCAACGGTATTATACGCTCTATCTCCTCAGCAGAATCATTTTAATCAACGATCCAGTACCATACCTTGCGACTATAATTTTTTTACTTGCAAAAATAACAAAGAAATAGCACTGAACTAGGAAAATTAAGAACAGCACGAATTTTTATATATTCTATTTATATTATTATTTGCTTATACTACTTTTATTCAACACTTTTATTCTGTATGAATGTACAAAATGGACATATTTTTCGCAAAGTTTAAATAATACATCGATGTTTTATATATATTATTTACAATTAGACATATTTCACTCATAATTTCCTGCATTTCGTACTCATGATTTATTTTATTTTATATCCTCTCTAATTTGATTTGCGAATTTTATATTTCAATGGATATCGAGAAGATATCGAAAATGTCAATAAAGTTATGGACTTTTTATTTAACAGAATACTAGAGAAAGGAGAATTAGTCGCAGCAGTTTTAAAATTTGCTTAAATCAATTATTTTTGAATAGTTTAATTAGCTTGAAATGTGTTTGTATTTATTTGATCTGCTTTTGTATCCAGTAATACTTATATCGTTTATCCTTCCTCACCTTCCATATGTGGCAAAGTTTAGTGAGGTTTATGCAAATATGTGAAACTGCTACGCGAGCGAAATTCTCCCAGATTATGCGGACGTTCTTGCTGAGGCAGGTACATGTTTACAAGAAGCCGACGAAGATCGTGAGTTTGCTCGAATGCGCGATGTATCTTCTCATGGAAGCGAATATTTCCTTTTTTCTTCTTTTGTCGTTCGATCTGCATCTCCATCCGTCATCGTTTCACTTTGACGTGAATTTTGAAAAAGCTCCTTTCGTATAGTTCTTGTAGAGAAAAGCATGACGTGAGAGCAGATAGATCTCGGTACCAAGATAGTAATAAATGACACTTGTAAGGAAGATGTATTACAATGCAGATTATATTATCTTACGGTGTATCCTAAAGCTTTATAATGTACAACGTAAGTTTGTATAACATGAGTTGTATATTTTAAGATCATAAATCCAGTTGCATACGAGATGATTAAAAAATTATGCATACTATACTATAGAACATTGTAAATTCAAACGTGTAAAAGTGATTTGAGCATACGTGTGTGATTAGTTTTCCGTGTAAAAGTAATACACTGTACTGCATAAAAATATGGATTTACACATGTGAATGTGTGGTACACTGATAAATTTACAGTATCAAATTTAATCTAATTTAAGTCACTGCTTCTATTCAATATATCGTTACTTTATACTAATAATGGATAAATTCACTGTACATCGTTAATTTAGCACTACATATATAGTTTCAAATTAACATAATTGTATAATGTCAAATTCATCCAATATTTTAGTACAAATAGTAACAATATATTGAGTAGGAGCAGTGATGACTTGAATTAGGTTAAATTTGACATTATAGATGACACTATTTGAAAACACGGTAGTGTCTCGGCGCTAAGACATGGCGCGAGATAGATTTAACAATGTATAATGTCATTTTTACATGAAAAATAACACATATTGAAATAACACACATCATTTTTTACACATTTGAATTTGAGATGAATATATCTTTCTATTTGTAAATCTACATCTTTCTATTTATCGGATCGTATTTTTCCCTATATGGACGATGAATTAATTTTAATCTCCCTTTTCATATATTCCGGAAGCTGACTGCTTTGCAAGATTGACTTGTGGGCAGAAGCTTGTCACGCAGCTTGAAGTTCAGAGAGTCTCTCGGATAGTAGCAAGTGAAGGCTCAAAGATACGGACTAATTGTCAGTAATGTTTGCGACTGAACCGAATGCTAGCGTGGTAAATGTTTGCGGTGTGCCAGCGGTACAAGGATCCCCCGTAGTCTGACCACTGACTGTTTTCAGAAACGTCCGCTTTACCCGGCAGTGGAAATGCACGCTGTAACTATTTGGCTAGACCGACGGTCAAACTTCCGGCTGCGAAATTCGACAAATATCCAACGGATACTGCTTACTGCTTAGGAAGTGAGACGCGGAACTTTCGTACGACAGTGATATTGGCAACGTATTAAATAAGCAAGGTGTTGCTTACTGCGAATAAGATAGAAATTATGTGTATGAATTGTCAAAGTGGTATCGGAACGTACAATTTATAATTCTATACATATTAGATGATTTGTATTAATTTTTTCAAACCGACTAAATCTTCGAATTTTAATTTTTATATCAATTATTCTGAAGTTCAGTCGAAACAAACGTTTGCAGAATTTTTATTTGATTTATCGACGATATAATTTTTTATTGAATGTTCTCCGAAGTTCTTCAAGATTTTTAATGAAAAATGATGAAGATTGAATATTTTTCAGATTTTTAAATTATTAAATATTTTTTAAAATGCAAACTATATATTTGCAGCTAATTACTATCCTGAAATGAAAGTTCCCTTGATATTAAAAGCGTCCATCAATGTCAAAATATCATCTTCACGATACGACCTTAGAAGGTTCTTAATGTCGCGAAGCTGAGTCATATATTACAAGCAACTTAACGCACGAAAGCTTCCTTGCACCGACGGTGTGTACCAGCGCTTTTATTAAAACGGAGGAAGATACGTTTGCCGCTCTGGTAAATCGTTTACCCGTTTGAGAGATTACTTTCGAAAGAAACGGAGGCGCCCACTCACGATGATTTGCCGTCTGAAGTAGTTCTGCGTTCGTGCAAAGCATCTCATTGCCGCTGTAAAATTAGATTTTCGAATTGCTGCTGTGTGCAACATTATAACCATTGTTATGCATTTTCGCCGTGACGGATGACTAAGTATAACGGAGTGAAAGGGACGTTTATCGGTAGTGTAGCCATCGGTCACACCGCTGTAATTATCCACCCCTTGTGCACATTCCGGAACTCAGCTCTATCGATTTTCTAGATATGATAAAGCAAATTGTAACGAGAGATGGATACCTTTGTGAAAATTGCATGTCTCGTCAATGAGGTTCTATTCTTTCAATAAGACTATTGGAAAAATTTATAATATTATATAAATAAATATTATTTATAATATTATATGATATTATATAATAAATTTGAATATTATATAAAAATATAATGTATGTATGTGTATACATAAAAAATATGCTCATATATATTTATACATATGGACCATATTTATAAGATATGGAAATTTTAAGTGAAATTACTTTAGTGAAATATCTGTGTTTATTTTAATTTTCTTTAATTTTTTAGTACTCACATTTTATTAGATAACAATTTAAATTAATTTTGCATTATACATAATGCTCTTTAAATCTCACTTTAAAGAGTGAAAATTTAGTCGGTCTTGAAAAAGAGTAGCTCAATTTTAATTTTTAAGAGTGAGATTTTATTTTTTAGAGTGAGAGATTTACTCTAAAAGATTTAGAGAGTATAGACGTGATATAAAGATGCATTTGTGTTAATATCTGTGTCAATAATCAAATAAGAAATTACATATGCATATGTAACGCTATTATGTACGATGTTAAAAAGCAGATTGCAAACAATACTTACTATTAATATGCACAAACATAATAATAATTCAAATAGAATTGAGGGATATATTTTACAAGTACTCGAAGCGACTATAAAAGTTACTGATATAGCTTATAAATTATATAGAGAGGAAGTATCGTAATTCTGTTATAAATTCTAAAATGCTATTAAAATCACGATTTGTTTTCTAGCTGTTCTATCTGTTTCATTCTCCTTTTCTTACACTGTTTCTTCTTTACATGTTTTTGCTCTTTAATCTTTTGTATTTATATTAGTGACACTGCCGTAACACCTCTATATCTTTGTAGCTTTCGTGCCTTTATGTGCCTGACATCTTGCTACTTAATTTAATGTGATCACAACTCTTTTACTTTTACTTGAAGCTATCCTCCACCGAAGAACGTCAGATGCTAGAATTTGAAATTAGTTTATTCGGCAGCCAGTGAGTGCAAAAAGGAAAGAATAGAATATTTTTTATTTGTTTTTTATAACGAAATTTTGTTCATTTATAAAATTCTTTTTCTAAATTTTGTAATGCATAATTTATTTATAATAATTCAATTTATATCTCATCTGAAAATTGAAAAGAAATTACGATTAACAGTAATAAAGTTAAAATTTTATAAAAAGTTTATAATATTTAAAAAAATTAGTAAATCAATGGCCATTAGTTGCATAGATGAGAAAAGAATCGATCATAATGCATGGGTTTAATGTGCGCTAAAAGGTTTACATATTTCGAGGAAATAAAATTTGCATAAGCATCGTTAACTTTACATGTTTACGGTGAAGATTTATAAATTCGTTGTTTTATCGTGAAACAACGGACGATCAGAGACAGCATTATTTTCACAAGTTTACAATTATTTACAATTAAACAAATTGTTAGATAAGCCTTTTACTAACCTCCCTAATATTCATTTTTCTCGGTCGCTTGGTTGAAACTCTTTTACATCGGACTGAGGATTCAAGTCTTTGGACCTTTTCCATTTTCCGGCAAATCTCCGCGCCAAAGTGTGCAGCTGCAGGACACCCTGGCTTACGTTTTCAACTTCTCTACCTTTCCCCTTTCTCTCCCTCCTTTCTTTCGTACGATATGTCAGCTACAAAATCTGTTTGTTTCCGCCGCTATGCGTCACTTTCATGCGAAAGGACAGGCTAGTCGCAACAGAGTCGTGTGTCAACTATAGCAAGTTTTCTCTTCTCTCTGAATTCACATGTACACGTATACAGACATTGACTACGTAGTTGCACCGTAATATCTTTCTCGCAATAACATTTTGCCACTTTCGTTCATTAATATTGCAATTGACAGTCTTCGATCTAGAATTATAAACTTTTTTATAACGTGTGTATTCTGCACATTCAGAAATAAATGCTGTCAGTTATTTTCATGAATTAAAAAAAAAAGATTAGCTTGAAACATATAGACTTATTTGTTTTTAAATTTGTATACATTTGTTTCTAATTTTGATTTTGTTTTGACATAGAGAGAACGCTTGGATAATACATGCTGTGCGATGCGTCTGGCTTTCTCGTCTAAGTTTATTATAATACAAGCTTCCTAGTTTTGCTAATTAACGTCCCACAGCGTGAATCACATGTGCATCTTAAAATTAATTTTCTGGTCGAGATTGAATTTCAAAGTATCGTGGAAAATTAAGCGGACACGTCAAGCTTTGTGAAGGGCAGAATGACATATTTCCCGAGGTTTCCTACGAGTTAGAATAATCGTGTGATAGAAGGTCTACTGCTGTTTGTGCAGTTTCGTTCTTCCCTTTTTCTTTTATCTCATACATACACAATCACGTAGCTATTCTGGTCGGGCTCGTGCAAAAACAGGCCAGTCGTCAAATATTCATCGCTGCGACACTCCTGCATCGTTTTCGTTTCTTTGTTCCCGCTTTTACCAACCAATTAGCTGAGTCCTTTCATACATTTTTTATCATTATGCTTCTTAACTCTTTCTCTTTCATTAACTGTCGCGACCACGGTTGCAGGAAGTTTAATTCTACCCCATCATGTTGCACTATTATAAATAAATAAAGATTTTTTTTGAGCGACGTGCTTTTTTTTTCTATAAAAATATTAATTTCACAACTAAATGGAGTGAAAGCATTTCCGACTTTGGAAGCCCGCCCGTTCTCGGTTCATTATTCCGATATCTCGTCACAGCGTTCGAATGTGTTTTTATTCTGCCTGCGCGCGCGCATATTAAATTTGCACGAACGGAAATGATATTGTCGCTATCTACGCGCGTCCGAGCATCACTGGGAACATTTTTCTGGACTTTTGTTTCATTTTATCAGAAACGTGGCATGCATAATGGACATTGACGTTGCTCGATAGAAGAGGTAGAAATATAATATAAAAGAGATATTTCTGTGTGTCTAAACTGATTCTTACTAAATTAAATTGCGTATCTTTAAACTTGTTTATTTGAATTATTTATTATTTTGTGTAATTTACGTATTATAAATATGCGCGCGCTGATGGAGGAAATTTCTCTGCTTGTCTTGAATTTAGCAAGATTTATTTCGCGACGCGTCGTGATAATTTCTACCTTGCGTTTATTCTATCTTGCCTTTATTTTTCTGTAGCGGCAAAGTAACGAAAGACCAAATGACCGAAGATGAAAATCGTGTCTAGTCACGTACAAAGCGTCGAGTTCAAGTTCTTCGTTCACCGGGCGAAAATTGCTGATGTGTAACTCGACACTTTGACGTGCGCTCGTCTAGATAATACGCTTGAAACGTTAAAACAACGAGACGCATTCGTCTGTCTGTTTACGCGAGCGACTTTTACGGTCTTATGGCTGAAGTACTGTGGTATGCATAGCGTGTCGAATTTAGTCTTCCGTGCAACTGTGTGCAATTTCATTGACGAGCTTTGGATGAACTATCTGTGTCTTGTATCGCACTCATAAAAAGCGTTTACATTTGACTTACAGATTTTCTAGTGTTTAAAATTTACATCTCTTAGAATACAAGGCATAAATTTAATTTAACCATGTAGATAAATTACAAAAGTATTCGCTACATTAATATTTCAACAGTTTATATAAGCTTAATTGTAAATTTATTAATTCTGTACATTATCTGCGCAAATTTGAATTATAGCAACGACGAGTTGCTAAATAAATGAAGATTTCTATATAGTCCACTTGATGTTAGAAGTGCTTTGAAGATATTCTCTAAATTGGCTAATTGGTAAAAGTCTTTCTTCTGATTGCTCAATTAAATGCTCAAAGTATCACCAACTGGACCTATACAATAATATTGTTGTATTTTATAAATTCTATTATTTTTCATGGTTTAAAGTTATTATAAAGTTATTATAAAGTTTTCTTACATGATATATATATATATATATATATAATCTGAATATAGAAATAGAAGAAACTTAGAAACGACGAAGACACGATTGGTACTTGTCTTTAATATCTTTAAGTTCTTCGTTAAAGTTTGTTCGTACTGAAAGGAAAGTAGAGAGAAAGTTTGACAAGAACTTTCCTGGAGAAAAGAAAATCGAATTTTGCGATTAAAAAGCCCATTTCTGATTCTAACGGTGCAAGCTACTTCACGTGGTAAGTGAGAAGGATTCGTGGTTTCGAAGTTTAAGGCGTATCTGATCCTGTATCGGAGAGTCGTTCTTCGAAAGTGCTCGAAACCGATAAGCCTCACGAAAGATTCGCAAGCATCGGCTGCTATCTATCTCTTCTCTCTATCCGATCTTCTTTCTTCATTCCCCCAAAACTTTTGGTTAAAGCCGTGGCTTTCAACTTTTCGATTTTCCTCTGAGTTTTGATAATTTCCAGTATTTCACGATCACATCTCATTCACACCGAATCTCGGGTACGTGTCCATTGTTGTTGAAAATTTAACGATAAAAGTCGTGACGCGAATGTTAAACTAATTAAATGGAAATGTGGAAAAGTCGGAGAACTCTATCGCTTGCATCAAGGTGAATTTATTTAGTGAATGCTAGAGCAGGCCGAGCAGGCGGGAATCCCTTAGAAGGCAACGATTTCGGTGAAACGTTCCAGAAAGTCGTAAAGCTCGCCAGCCACGGGAAACCTTTAACTTAGCATCCTTCACGGCAACATTGCGAAAACCATATATCACCGTTGGCCGCGGACGCGCATTACGTCCACGTTTGTCCAGAGTTTCTCTGCGCGGCGCATTCGTTGACACGTTGTAATTTTATCATCCCGAAGACGAATAATTTTAATGCTATTGTCGGCGAAGTTCTCGGCAGTTTAGTCAGGTCGGAGTAGTATGTGCCGTGGTCAAAACTCTCCGCCGTTACATTTTACTGTGTCAGAATATATTTACATATTTACGAAACTTATTTGCATCCAGCGACTTATATACGTGCTCTCGTTAAGAAAGCTTTCATTAACAATGTGATTTAAGATTTAAGTAAGTGGCGATTGCATGCAGAAATTTATGGGACATTGTGGTAATTGACGAAACAATAATCCACTTGAAAAAAAGATTTGCGATAGTGAATGCATCGTGTTTATATATTATTTCTATTCCATTCTATTTCTATTCTCAACTGACTTTATTTTCATCGAAATGGTTTTCCCTTTTGGTTACTTCGAACTTATCATGCCACGGCTGGCGATTACGTGGGTCTGCACCTTCGTCTGTGCCCGTAAAACTTCATACACATTTATGCGCCTTCGTAAAGTGGAATGGTTGCTACGTCCAAATCGCATTTGGCGCGTTTCATACAAATGTACCGTCTGCGTGTGCTCATTTATCATGAATATTGCGGTATCCAGAGAGAGGGCAAAAGGAGAAGAAATTTGATGCAGAAAATCAGAAGAGAAAGGAAAGAAGAAAGGGACGCAGAATCGGAAAGTACCACGGAAAGTAAGGTGACAACGTAGCCGTATAATTTTAGTTCGCTAAATGATGGTTTTGCGTGAAATGGAATATTACATCTGCAAAAATCCCTCGTAGAGAAAGTCAGCAACGACAACGTCAAATTATCATCAATATTTACTAAAGGATGCAATATCAATATCTCGTAATTAAATCCTTTTGCATAATTTGCAAATCGTAATGTATTACAGTTGTTATAATTCATGCTCATTACGATAGGTTTCTACATCATGTATTATTGGTATAATTTCTGAATCATAATTCAGCAGTAACGAATTAAATGCAATTTGTTATGATATTAACGTGCTACTAGCGTTTACATATATGTGGATCGATATGTGACATAGCTCAATTTTAAGAAAGATGCTGGAGTTACGAGTTTGTAGACACATCTGTAATGCATTTGGAAAAATATTCCACTGCGGCAGAAGTGCATCGCAAGGTATATCAAGTAATTCTACACTCGAAACATGCAACTACAGCAAAGTACTTCATCTTTTATTCAATACACGTTCTAAATACGAGTAACGCAAATTTCACGTGCTTGAGAGCATTTGATGAACACTTTATCCAAACTCATTGATGCGTTTTACGAAAATCAGTTGTGTATTATTTTATGAATTGTGCTGATATCAGGATTATAAGCTACGTAGTTGCATGCACTACTGGTTTACATAAATCTCCGATGCGTATTGCAATATTAGAAATTATGGTTCCGACATGAAGTGACGCTTAAGATTTTCACTTAGTGCGCCATGCATGCATTCACTGCATTACTGTATTTTACACTGAATGGACTGATGCGATGCGAGCACATACAGATGTGCCAGACGCAACAGCGCCCCGCAATACGCTACGTTACGTGTACGATATTTGCTTAACTTGATTGATAAACAGTCCCTCGATGGCGTGGAGTAGCTGCGCCACTCCCGAGTTTCGATCTGGGCGGACCTCTGGGGACCTGGAAACGTTTACCTCGCACGTCACGTATACGTCGTGTGACGTAGATACTTTACGAACCACTAGTTCTCAGCGGTGTCATTCATGCGTTACATTTGTCTGCTAGGGATGATGCGGGCGTACCTACCGTTCTACTTGCACCAATGAACTGTGCAGTAATACGCGAGAGTGGATATATAAAAACCTTTCGTTTACACATCGGTAATAGAATCCTGTTTACGCCGTATGGCTGACGTTGCACAGTAGAATAGAATTTCACGGATTACGTGAACTACACGTGATCGGACTGAACTGGTCACCTTTCTGTTAAAAAAAAAAACATATGGAAAAAAATAATACGTTGATAGTTCTCTCTTTTTCTGTCGGGGCGAATTTAAATTTTTAATCTCGTCAAACGGACATATGACGTTATATGTGACTGTTACATTTTTAATAACGTTTTAAATACTTTGAGCGCATGAATTCGTCTGTTAATGCAATTAGCGAATTATTCGACTATGCACGATCGATTTGTTATGGCTTAGCACATCTGTAATGGGCGAATTAGTGCACGTATACATATACTTGTGATGATTTACATATCTTTTCAGACTTATTATGAGTGTATGTATACATATATATATATATATAAAATCAGCATAGTAAAAATTTTAAATTTATAAAAAGTTTTTATTTAATAAAATTTTAAAGAGATCACATCGCAACTTTTCTGTCTATGTGCGAGTAATGAAATGTTCTATCACGATTTAGGATTAGAATCCGAGGTTTGCGGATTTTGCCAGTGCGATACATTAAAATTCAATCTTCGCGGCCTAAAGCGTACCCTCGATCTTTTTTATTTCGTGAAAAGTAATTAAAGCCGGCTTTGCCATTTTGCTCCTCGTTGCCGTAGCTGCGGAAACCGGGCAAAGGACGCGAAGAGAGGGCGCAAAGCCGAGATTCGATTTACCCACCGTTTCCTCCGTAGCCGAGCGTCGTAACACGAACGGATAAAAACCCACCCCCATGCGCTTTCGTTCCAAAGTTTTTCTTCCACCTCGACGTCATTCCGTACTTACGGCTCGCCATATTCTCACATATTACACCAATGTCAAATAATGCCGCCATCGAAGGTGAATTTATACCGAATATCCTACCAATTTCGGCCCAACAAGCGATAAAACATGCTGGAACCTTCTCTATGTATGTACGTAACTCACCCTTTCTCGCCAATCGTGCGCATGCATTTCCCTCGGTTTCGCCACTAAGCTTTCGGCTTTTCTTCTCCATGAATAGTATGGAGAGACTACATAAGAAGGGAGAAAAATTTAATTTGTCGCACCAATTTTGTACAGTCACGTACGCTTCGACATTTCGGACTATGTATACATTTTCCATGGTCAATATCGAACGGAAGTAGAAATCCGGAACTAAAAATATCGCGTAAAATATATTGCAATGTCATATCGTTTTTGTATCACGCTAACATTTGTTAAATTAAAGTTTCAGTTTTACGGATGCGATAAATGTATGTTCCAAGAATATACTTGTCATCAATAATATATTTAATATATCAGATGTAACAAAAGTAGATTTACGATAAAAATGTCATCCCGAATGTCTGATAATCATTCAAGGTACAAAAATACAATGAAATATAGTCGGCCAATATATTGAAATTTAAGCGTAACATTTATCATTGTCTCGTATGACTCGCATATCTACTATCCTTTAGAAGTTTACATTTTTTACCGTAATACGGCGAAACTGTTCGAATTAAATGATGAATGTGGGGAGTATAAACATTGTCCGTAAAAGAGAAACACAATGGTTATTTTCGGACTTGAAAAAATGGACCGGTAACCCCATAAATAACTTCACGATACGAGACGCATGGTAAACATGATACATTGAGCAAATCACAATGTTTGGTAGAGATAGAAGACTCAGTATCCCTACGATTGGGAGTGGCCGCACACATTGTGAACGAAGAGTGTGTTTGGGCAAACCAAAGTGGGCTTGAATGTACGAGTCTGCCTCTATAATCAATACTTGCGTACGTGAACGAGAGGAATGTAATTTACGATGTGCCAAACGCTATGCTTGAAATATCTTGTGGAACTTGGAAAAGTATTTTAAACGGACGTAGTATTCCTGAATTAAAAGGTTCTATTGTTGAATCACGCTTTTTGTCATTCAAAGCAATTTACTTGCTCAGCGGAACATTCAAAAATAATTATCGACGCTGTATTTTAAATTATATTATAAATTCTGCATTTAATATCAATTTTTCTCGCCGCAGAATAGATGTGTTTTTTTTTTGCAAAATGTTTTTTCTTTTTCTTTTTTCATCTTTTTTATCTGCTCACGACTTTTCGTTTCTAAGTTTCTATTTTTCGTAACTTTTCCAGACGCATTTGGGTCACACACGGGTTGTCTGTGGAAAATGTCTGTATCCGTTATTGGACACATAGTTCCGTGATTTTACCATCTCGTATCCTTTCCACGTTCGATGAACCAGGACACTATATATGAGGATGGTTTGCACGTGCGCAAGGCAGTTGGTAGATCGCTGCACGTAAGGATCGTATGTGGCACCGTCCGGGTGATTGGAAAGGGTTTCTGCAATAGAGGGATATACGTGCAAGCATTGCGACTCGCTCAGTTTCGTTTGTCCAAAGTTAGAATTACCGACACGTTCGTAACGAAAACTAGGAAATACTTTGTTGTTTCTTATGTATTTTAGGGAAAACAATTTTAAACTCTTTCATTTCATTTGATAGCTATTCGTACTTTTACAACGCTTGCAAAATGGATTGCTGTTTTAAAATGAAATTTTATTTGTGTTCTAATGTAATAATTCTATAAAAATCAAATTTTCGAACTTTTTGTCTAAGAATAAGAATCTTATTGGACCGTATGGATATGGAAAAAAAATATTTTTTGTTTAAGATATGATTAGCTTTTTAATTATTCCTAAATATTTTTTTAAGCTATTAATTTTTGACATCTTAAAGTTGCAACGTATACATACTTTATAACTTTATAAGATAATTTAGAATAATTTACTTATATTATAATAAATTTTTCGAAACGTTCACAAATTTCCGATAAACGTAATTCTATAATTTCTGAGCATTGACATTTTTTGCGCGTAGTAATTAAAAAGAATACTATTTTTATCGGATTCCGTAGAAATTTCATTGAAATCGCTTTGACAGGTTGGCTAGAATTTAGGGTTTTATCGGTGCAAACATATACATGTACATCCATACACTTTTCACAATAGCCAATATACGTTATGAAACTCCGACTACCTATAGGTAACACGCGGGTGTACCAAAATCTAGGTCATGTAGCAGAAGTGACTGTCAGAAAAGAATTAAATTCGATAGCAATATTTCATTTGCGCATTTATATCTTATGTTCGTTGATACGTGAAAAAGTTCTTGCTTAATGTAATGCTACTGATATTGAGAAAAGAAAACGCGACGAGGAAGTACTTTCGTTACGGAATAATATATCTCTGTTGAAGTGGCGGAAAAGTTGAGGGAAAACATTGGTACATATGAAATTCTCTCTACAACCATGCATCATAATTCTCATGGCAGTCTGTAACGGTAAATTATAGAACTCTGGCATTACTTACTAGACCAAACTTGGAGATTACAGAATAATATTATTAAATTTTTAATTAAGATGAAAAGCTTCTTTTCCATATTTCTATTTAATATAATAATTAAGGATGGCATATTTTTATCTAACTCTAACTGTAAGTTGATATTTATAATTCCAGATATTTATGTAGGTATCCAAAACTTAAATTTTAGACAAAAAAATATGCTATCTAAATTTACTTTCTTTTTCTTGAGATTTATAATAGATTTATAATTTTGAAATTATATAATGCAACAGTTGTTTTGGTCTTCCATCAAACAATATTATTTGTCTGGATTTCTCATTTTTAAAAATATATTTTTGATAGTTTTGGATTTTGCATCTGTTCCCATTTCGTATTTATTAAATTAATTTCTCTTTTCGCGAATTATAATACAACGCATCGAACTATTCAATATCGAATAGTTTGATAGTATACACATCCGGTTGTCGTAGTATGATAGTGAGAATTGAGACATGATACCTCCAGATATACAAAATAAAAACAATAAAATCGAGGAAGAAGCTGGCGCGGCCGAATAACCAGCCGGCAATAAATCTGTCAGCGGGATAAAATATGCATCCGGGGAAAACGGCGTCCCACGCAATCAGGGTGCGAGCTTGGAACAAATGTATCCCACCAAGCGAGTGTCGGTCGTTATCGGAAAATAGTTTTGCGGCTGCAAGCCGTGATGGTCCTCGTTGAGAGCGCTCGAGTCGTGACTGTTATCTTGCAAGAGTAATACCTCTGAATGAGCCTCGTCGTTGGCTACTTCTTCTCTCGATCTTTGATTATAGAATTTTGCATCTTACAAAATGAGATACACTTGTATTTCGAGGAAATAGCAGTTTTTTTAACTCAAATGGACATCAGTCAAATTTCAAAAGATATTCTTGATTAATTACCAACGATGCTTTATGCGAAGAGCATTATGTTGAATACCTTTGTTGGATTCCATGGCGTATAATACATGGAATATTACATTTTGAGATCAGAAAGGTTTTAATTAATTTTCATTCTTTGCGAAAATTGTAGTTTTAATCGTTGCAGGAATGTGCCACTACTAAAGCTTATTGCCGTTTCAGTGAAGTTTCAATTATGATTGATCGACGTAACTAGTTGAAATTTTATGTTGCTTTTAAATTTGGTTCTCGATTCTATTGATTGATTCGTGTGAGAATTAAGCATCGTCTAGAATTTAATTAGTGATTTCAATGTTATTCAAATTGAAATATTACTCACTGTATCTTTAGCTTAATTTGAATTGATTCAATAATTTTAGATTAAGTAATTTATTATATTTCAGTTTGATAATTATTGTTATATCCATGTTAAATATTGTGCTATATCATATTATATGGAGTTTCAAAAGGATAATATTGAAAAAAGATCATCAAAAGCAGAATTAATAACGCACTATATAACAAATGAAGAGAGCACATTTATTTCGACCGTGTACATATATATATATATATGTATAAATTCTTTCCTCGAAACTTTCCTCGAGGGCTTTTTTTCCAATTATTTGCTATTACTTCTCTTTTTGTTGCAATTGGTATTTGTTACAAACAGCGGAGTTGCTACGGAAAAGCACACTTGTCTCATTTAAATCTTACAATACTACGACGAATTTCCAATATTGCTAGAATGTATTTAATTAGCTTTTGCACGGGCTGTGATTACCGGTATGTGTCCGCGTCAATGCATCTTTCGCCTTTTGATTTCGCGCGGAATTAGTACGACTATCGATTATCCATTCGATTCTTCGTGCACGTAGTCCGCGAGCCACGGCTCGTAGTTTCGATTAGGGATTCTATAGGAACGAGGTTCCGGAGGGAGCTTTTACTTTGTTTCCGCGGTGATTTTCGACGAGGGACAGATTGCGACTCGCGCGTTCGCCCACCGTGCCGGACGATTGCCGAAGGCTGACCACTTGAAATGGGAAGGGAATGGTGAGTGAGAAGACAGGGAAAACGAGAGGCAGGACAAGAGAGGCTTCCATTTGAATGGTCACCCATACCAACGTACACTTATGCGGCCACTGCACCGCTTCGCCTCGTTTCCTCCTCCGTATACCACCCTTTTCCACCGTGTGCTTTCATCCTTTGCCATCCGCCGACCTCCTTCCTCGTCTACTTCCCAAATGTTCGAATTGCGTCCTGTCCGAGCCGTCGATTAACATCCCTCTCAACTACTCTGTCGCTCGACGCCCAGGGGAATGCAGTAACTTTTTCAATCTCATCGTGAAGAGCGACAAGAGTCGTTAACATAGTTGTGCAGCTTGAAATTTGACTGAATAGATTTTATGTACTTTGTACATTTGCTCATCTTTTTTTATGAAGAGATTGCTTTGCCGACCCTTTGTGCTTCTTGTAAAAAATGCTCCATACAATCACAAGAAATTTATAAAGGATGTTAAACGAAGCGTTTACATCCTTGAAGCTTTAAATTGAATAGAATTTGATGTAGTTGGTTTGCAAAATATTGATAATACGGAATATGCTTAATGTACTTTACAAGAGAGAAATGACAATTACGGAATTTCAGAATGCATATCTCTTTTAAAGTACTGGATATATGTATACAAATATTACATCTAAATTTACAACTCTTTATTGTAAATTTATGTCCCAGTCTCATTTTATTGTGCAGAATGATTGATATGTCACATAATACGCATCGCACTATATGCATCAGGAATAAAAAATATACATATCTGATATATTTTACAATTCATTTTCAGTAGAATTTTTTGTTTAACAACGCAGAGACTGTTTTTTATATATTTTTAGATCGAATTCATCTCTGTTATCTTGAATTATTTATGATATTTACCGGAAAATATAGCCTTAAGTAAAAACCAAGAATCATTCGGTATCATTCGGTCCGTTTTTCATTGGTTGGCATCTTTTAATCATGAATATCTAAATCGGAGAAAAGTCATGAGTTTTTTAGCTCCGAACAATTCATATGCGCCGACGATCAATAATTATTTAAATATTATTCCCGTTCTTTGGTGCAGAATCGGATTTCCGAATTCGGAAGAATCGAGACTCGTGATTCTCTGCTCGGCTCATTAATAATGTATTATCAAAAGCTCCGGGAGTTTTCCGGGTGGCAGATGGAACGCAGCGTAGGATGTCAATGTTGGTACCGGGGGGGTGGGACACGCGGGAAGTAGGTCCGTGGTGTATGCCCCTCGTAAAAGGCGTCCCGACGCCACGCAGCGGTGCGCGGGTGGCGACGGTGGTGTCGGTGGCGGCTGCATTATCGAATACACGGCAAGTCGCGAGTTTACAAGTTAATGCATGTTAAATCGCTCGAGCGGAATCGACCGGCGTGCATAATGGAACGTAACGCAGTCCGTGTGAGGCCCGCAGGGTTGTTTCAAGCGCCACCCTGTAAGCGCCGCCGGTGTCAGAGGTGCCGAGGGTATGAGAGAGAGAGAGAGAGAGAGAGAGAGAGAGAGAGAGAGAGAGAGAGAGAGAGAGAGAGAGAGAGAGCTCAGAGGTCGGCCTGTGACATTATTAACAGATACGACGTGCATGGACGGAGAGTTAACATATAACGAGGCGGAATAGAGCAAAATGAGGCTGTGCGACACTCAGGGGAGAAATGCCGCTTAAAGCGAAAGAGTGATCCTTGATTGTAACAAATATTTATCAAATTAATTTACATTTACATACATTAATTTAAATTTAACGTAAATTTATTCATGGTTTATAGTTATTACAATTATTACAGTTATTACATTTTTTAAGTATATGATGCAGTCAATAATAATTATAATATGAATGCAATATTTCCCACGTTTGACTTTCTGTTTAACTTTTACTACTTATTATATTGCATTTAAGATATTTTACAATAAATATAGTACGTTTCACGAAAACAATATCGGCAATCATGTAATGTTTCAACAGTTAGCTAAATATCGATGGTTAATTAACGAAAGTTATACATATTGTTTCGCTACGTACGTAGCGTAATTTATAAGCAAACCGATGAATTTATACATTGCGTCACACATTTGGTTTCTATTTTCATGTGCCATTTGCGAGTGGACATTTCAAGCGATATCCTCATGCGTGTACGAGACCAGACGGCAGAAATGGTTAGATTGTTTGACTAACGACATTCGGTCTTGGTCGTTTCTACCGCGCCAAATTTCGTGTCTAGAACCCGTGAGCGCGCGTGACATGCAAATTGCTTTAATTTATACGGGATCTGGAGACTGTTGTTTGGTCAGGTTGGCGACTACCGGCCAGATTGGGGTGGTTTGGGTTCGGCGAACGTGCTTGAGCATCGATTGCCACGCTTGGCACCATGCAAGTTGTATTCCGTCATTTAAAAGCTTTCTCTGCAAGGGGGCAAGAATAACTTAATAACGGAATATAAATAGGAGTAACATTATTTGCGCAGTACGATCGTTAAGGAAATCCTATAAAATTCTTTTCATCTACTTCGAAAATATACTACGCATAAACCTATATTTGATTTGAATATTTTTTTTTACATTTTAGCTAGCTGCAGTAAATATCGAATATTGAAGTCCGAGAATTTATGCTTTATCATAATCTATTAGGTGTTGGAATTAATTCGTAGCGTTTTACAAGTGATGGGAAGTACTTTCATTAATGTATTTTTTAATGCTCATGTGAAATAAATAACATTCTTTCATTAAAAAACGCTACGAATTAATTCCAACACCTAATATTATATTACTTTTTTATCGGAATCAAAGAACAGAAAGACTTTATATATTTTATTATAAATTTTATCAACAAAAATATTACTAATATTCATATTGCTTATAAAAAATACTTGTTTCTTTGTAATGTTAACTTTCGTATATGTATTATGTGAGAATTATTAAGAATTTAAACGTTCGTGTTGTTCGAATTGTTCGTGTCAATCGAAATTCATGTAAAGGTGCGTGCGTGTTACGTTATACGTGGGTGACGACAGTAATTTTTTCGCACCTCTGGTTATAATCGACCATGATCAGAGAAGCGAGAATGTTTCGTACAAATTTCAAGTATGAGTGACGTGACCTATAACTTCGTTGATCCCTGCTTACGTCGATATCTCATAGAAACGTTAATCTTCGCGATAATGGGGATGAACAACTGCGATAAAAGGTTTTCGATGTACTGTCATTCATCCAATAAACTTGAATAATGTTAACTTTTAAATTATGTTGGATTTATTAATATTATCCTTTCTACTCTGCGATATTATTGTTAACATAATCATCACGACGCTAAATAAAATTGTCATAAAATTTAAAATGTAATTAAATATCAATAGAGAAATTCAAGTATTATCCAGAAACTAGTTTGCATAACTATGTATTATTGCTATGATTGTTATTCTAATTGATTGTTATTTGCTAGCAAACTTTTTAATGTTTATATTATCGGTTTTATCAAAAACATTATTTACTTAATCATTACATTTTTTGCATGACTTTTATAGAGTGCAAACAAAATGTAATAAGTTATATATAATAAGAATAGTATATTTATGTATTAATTTAAGAAATAAATTTTATTATAACAAAATATTGAAGATTTTTGATATTTTGTTGTTTTTAAAAATATTTGACATGATTAGATAACAACGTAGATTTATTTCTTTAATACGATACTTCTTAAGGAGTATAATTAATTGTTAGTTTAATAGAAATACTAAGAATATAAATTATAAGAAGAACTTATTCAGTAGCATATGATGATTATTAAAATGTTTTTTTTATATTATTATTGCAACTTAATCCATTTGAGCTATTAGAAGCTATTATTGGAAATGAAAATGTCAATAATAGCTTTTAACAATTATAAGTAAATCAAGTTACATTAATTTTATTCTTGGAACTTAATAATACTCAATTATAGAGTTGGTGTGAGAGAGAGAGAGAGAGAGAGAGAGAGAGAGAGAGAGAGAGAGAGAGAGAGAGAGAGAGACAGATAGACAGAGACAGAGAGTATCAAGAATACAAAGTGAATTATTTAAAAATATCAGTCATTTCTGCATCAAATTTTATACCTCTTATGTTGATAGCTATATTTTGGAACCCAGGTGGGCTTTACCTGTTCAATATGATACAAGATTGCTGTGCGAAAGTGCATCTCATCGCAGATCCCGCAATAATGTGGTCGTAGAGCTTTTTATCGTTTCTCCGTTGGGTGAACTATAAACTCTTACATAATTCATAGAATAAACAGCATCAGTGAGCCGCGAACTGGACGGGCGAAGATTCATAATATCGGAAATGCATCGCAAATTTGAAAAAAAAATACAATAAGCTTTCTGGTTAAAATCGATTTTCATAAAGATTACTTGCTTTAATTAATCAAACGAACAAAATGCTCATGTTTAATCATAAATTTTTATGTGCTCACAATTTAAGATTTTTAAGAATTTTATATATGAATTAATTTTATGAATTTTAAGTTTATAATAGACGCTTCTCAAATTAATTATTGCCGCTGACGTGTTTCGTAAGTTCAAGGAAAGAATTGAAATTATATTGCAATGAGTTATCCTTTTATATTATCCTTTTATATTATCCTCTTTTTGACTCAAATTTTTATTAATTAAAAAAAATTTTTTTAATACTTACTTTTAAGATATTTTTATTTTTCCTATCACATTTCATATCAATTTTCATATTTGTTTTTTTTAAAGCACGTATTCAAATGAATTCCATTGCGTTCTATTTTAGACTCACTGGATTGAATCACAGAACTTAATTACCGTAAATCGGGTTTGCCTAGTCCGGAAGAAATTTCAGATTTCGATTAGTTTAGAATCAAGAATGATGGAATTACAAAATCCAATTACCGTAAATCTTGTTTTTTAGTCGTCTACGGAAGAATTTCAGACTCCATTTGGTCTCGAGACAGGCGATCGATCTATGTGGGACCATAAATTTTGTTTTCCGCGCTAGCCAGAGAGGAATTTACGGTACTATCTTTGAACATTTGATTAACTTTCTAACTTAACACATCGAACGTATCGTCGATTATATGACTGGTGATCATACTATTATTATTGTATAACTAGGTTAGTTTCTCCATTCTTTTTTGTTAATTTGAATGAAAAACTCTATCATATCAATCAGCATTAGAGTATGAAGTTCTAGAGATTTTTTGTATTAATCATACATATAATTATCATATGCACTTAATAAATATTTATTAATATATGTGACGTTCCGTGAATAATGTCATTAATTATCAAATAAATTCGCGCTGTATTTACTCATTCATCTGGTATTTATCGATGTAAAGATATCTAAATGCGTTGACATAATCTTTGTCAATCCTAGGATTCTGGATTGACCCAGGCTATTCTAAGCTACGCGAGTATAACCCAATCTGTAATGCATGCGGCGAATTAGTAAGAGGATTATGGCCCGTGTACGATCGATGAGAATAGGATTGGCTAAGATCGAAGAAGCGCCGGTCAGTACATCAGGTTCTTACTCTGGATATAGCTACTTAGAAGATTAAATTTTTATGCGCATTCATATCTGAGATAAAAATTGATGAAATATATCCTGTGTTATGTGTAAAATTTTTGCGTTTAATAACACTAAAATTAAAATATTGATTAAATTATTAAGAAACTTAATTTTAGACCGTATATATGAAAACACATTTATTAAATTAGTTTATTAAATATTTATTATAAAAACTTTTATTTTTTTAAATCTTTCGATTTGAAACTCGCGAAAAAATATACGAAAGTAAAAAAATTGAAATCTATTAAATGTTGGATTATCATATATAATATTATGTGATATTATAATATTTTAATATAGAGTTTCTGCTGAACCAAAAGCTTAACTTTTTAAAAGTAAGCATTCGTTTCTTCTAACTCTTGAAACAAATCAAGGGGGAAATAACAACTGAAATAGCTACAGCTGTTGATTGTGGCACGTACGATGAAATCACGAGATTTGTGCATTCAAGGCGTTAGCCAGATGATATACAAGATTGTTTCCTTCGTTCTAATATCTTTTTAGTTTTGAAATTATTAATCGAAATAAAATAAAACTCGTAACGAGAATGTGACATTTAGAGATTTTTAAAGTCGCGCTTATGCTGAAAGAGATAAATTTGCTTGCTTCTGAATTATAGCAAATATGTCTTTATAATTAAATCGAATACACAAATTCAATTCTTGACAGATGATTTTCTTAATATTTTCATAGTCCTCTCATTGCGGCGTGCGCATGCATGCGTAACATGACGTTGCTTGCTCGAATCTCTATTCTGTCGTCCTCCTTTTAATAATCACTAGCTGTGAGGACTACTTTGACGATCGCAAGCACGAGTGGCGCATGGTACCGCCGGGGCGCCGTCTCGATTAGGCGAAATGGCTATGAGAGAATTCACGGCATGTGGCGCAATATTGCCACGTGTAGATCACATCGTGCCAGGTCGAAGAAGGCGAAGGTGGCGGCTAGATTGTCGAGTGGTGGTTTAATATACGCTATGAAAGACGCGTATTGTATACTATGTACATACACACACATATATTACATAATACACGTTATACACGTAAAGCGATACCATACGTTACCACCGACAATTCCATAAATTTTATACGACTGAATTCGTGCTTGTGATGATAAAGAACACTATATCCTGGATATTGAGATCATTTTTTATCTTTTAAAATCGTTGTATATTTTTTGGTGATTAAAAAATTGTAATAATTATCAATCGTATTCTTGTTTAAAAAAATACAATATTTAAAAATGCAATAATGTTTATTTAAAATTTTAAATATCCTCCGTTATTCGAGATTTGTTCACAATTTTTCATGTTATTTTATTTGATTAATATGTACATGATTTTATAGAATAATCTCTAAGTATATATATTTATACTAGTACTAATTAAAAGCAGACAAATTGACGTAATTTATCGTAAATCGTTATTAGACATTAAAGTGGATTATCCTTAAGCGGATAGGTACACGTGTCGGTAGAACGTGTGGGCGTTTCATTGTTTGAAAATTATACGTAAACCGTTTGTTCAGGAAATCCCTTACCTATATATGTATATTGATTGTTAAAACATAATTGCATATAATTTCATTGAAGCTCGAAGAAAACTTAATTTTATATGGTTTTATTTTTTTATATTTTACATGTCTAGTTTTATAGGATCTTCTTTTTTGGTTATATATATTTAATTTATAAATTGAGCATATTTTTAAAATATTTATTTTGAAAGAATTACGTTTCAAAAGTCATAGTATAAGAAAATTATAAATACTGATTCATCGAACACTAAAATTAATGATTAACAAACAAAGACTTGCAAATTGAATGAACCCCGGTTACCATCGCGTGTAGATCTTAGTTACTGAAGCGTTGCAATCTCGCGCTTGACTTCGAAGCTCGCGGGGACGGCGAGGCTAAAAGAGCATCTGCCCGAAATACCTCGTAACATTCTCTAGAAGCGCATGTACACTGACACACCTACATGCCCACAGAAATTTCCTGTCACGTTAGAGTACAAAGCCCTACGACGCGAAATTTATTTAGGGCTCGCGCTGCACAATTTGCTACGAATTCGCTGCGACGCGTGCGTCTGGAAATTCACCCTCTCAGCAATAAGGTGAAGCGCAGGATTAACCGAGCCAGAAGATTTTTCAGATGACGCAAAATATTAAGAAAAGATCTAACAACATTATTATGATAAATATAATTAAATTATTTTTTATGTCAGCTCGTAATACAGGAAATCCGAGTTCGAATCTGAGATATTATTTTATCTCGTCTGAGATATTATTTTGTAAATAAATTATTTACAGCTTTAAAAGATGCTTAGCATCAAATTATGTACATCTTTTTAAGATGTTTATTAACATTAATTTTATTAAATTACTTGCAATCATATTATATATATATATATATATATATATATATATAATATATATATAATTTATGATATTACTACCTCAATTCAAGTTATAATTGCGTTTCAAGAAACTGAAAATGATTTCAATACGCAGTTTATAAAACGGGATATGTATCATTTATACTGAAATTCATACCGAAAATATGATTTAAGCATTACAGGTCTAGTTTAAACTGTTAGGGAACTAACTTTAGTGATTCATATCGGTTGTGTATTCACATTTGCAGTCTTAAGACATTTCGTTTATACAATACCGTTTACAGTAAAAATATTTAAATTTCAATAAGATTGTCTTCATTTTAGATTTTTTTGAAAGAAATCGCATGCATGAAAAAGCATAAAAATGTGGATTCTCTCAAAGCTGATCTTAAATCTTTCTAACAATAAATGTGGTTGAGTCATTGTGCTTTCAATCTGTCGATTCAATTTGCTTTACTTCGTTTTATACTGTCACGCAAGATCTGATTAAATGTTTGCACTAACAATAGGGATGCATCCGATGTAGTTTTACCCATGCCCTTCCTTATTCCATCTTTATGTCTTTTCCATTTTGCGCGATGTACAGCAAATTAGTTCGTTAGGTGAGGGTTGCAATGTCTTGCATAATGGATTCGTGACGCGAGCAAGGCTCTTTCATGTCTATAGTCGGTTCAACCATCTACTCAACTAATTAGCTTGCCTTGACATAAACACGGCAGTTGCGTAAATTATTACGCCAATGCAAACATTACGCTTTGATAGAACTGATCAAATATGAAAAACTCTTACTTTCAATCGGTACTTTTTACGTTTGTTTTTATCAGACTGCAAGTTAAAACATATTAGAAAAACACGTCAAAGCTTTTCTCATTAAAAATTATTTTATCTAATCAATATTTATCTTATAAATATTTTATTATTTTTTAATAAAATCTTGTTACATTTTCTTCCTTAATTTGAAATATAAACTTATGTTTGTGTATTATTTGTAGTATAAATTCTCTTTGTAGCTGTAGGTTATATAAGATATGAAGCTTATTGTACGAAACACAGCTACAGAAAATAGATATCTATATTATTTATGTTTGTCGCCTTATCCGACTATAACGCAGTTTAATGTAGACCACACATCTTTCGTTATTTATAACATTACCGTGCAAAAGACATATTAAATCCATTAAATGATTTTATGAAATATTTACAAATTTTTCATCCTTACGCTTATCCAACATATTGTGCATTACACGCCCATGTCATTCGTACAATATGCATATTAATTGTACGGTAAAGGAACACGGTTGATCGTACCGCAGTGTGTAAGATGTTCAACCATTGCGCCGTATTTGCATGTGTGGCTTTGTGTCAGATAAGACTTGAGCATACATTCGATCACAAATGCAGAGATACCTGCGTGCAGTACGTACCTTACTATCGAGGGTAATAAACGTAACCAAACCGCCTACGAAATCAATTCACATAATTCGAACTAGGGCGGCGGTATCTTGCATTCCACGATATCAAGAATAGCATACTGAAGCAAATTCGCTTCGCGTATGCAATTATAGCAGTTGCCATCGCATCGCGAAGTACCATTTGATCTTTCTGGATGTAATTCGAGAATTCAATTGCGTACATATACGCGCGCATCGATTCCGCGTTTTGAAATTGATATCATTTCAATGAACATCATGCTCGTATTTTGCGTTAGTGTGGCCCGCATGGGATCTCGCATTTATCTCGGATTACAGTTTACGTCAGTATGTGAAGTGGAAGAGCATGACTAGGAAGAATGGTCGGCAAGTTTTCTGCTGCGTATTTGATATTTCCCGTACTTTAATTAGATTTTTCCTCATTTTGTTCTGCCAACGTTTTCCTGCAGAAAAACTCCTTCTCGATGGAAAGATTATATATTACCACAGCTAAAAAGAAATATACGCGTGTATTTTGCTTGTAAAGAGCAATTTTTCTGGAATTAACTTTAGCATGTATTGTTTATTTTTATTACATTCTGTTTTTTCTTTAGTGTTAATGCATACATTTTAGATTTCGAAAAATTGAAAATCCTATGAAAATAAAAATGAAAATATGCAATTTTCTATTATTGAAATATTTAATTTTATCGATATGCTAAAGGAACTTCAGACAGAAAATGGTAATATTCAACACGACTGACTGTATAATCGTGTGCGCGCTACGAATCGCGACAGCGAACCGTCCTTTTTTCCCCTAACACGCTACTATAATGGACATGCAAATTATATTAACGTCAGGTGATGGCATAATTCAATTTCTGTCAAAATTCTTCTATTCTTTTTACACCGATGTTATGTCGATAAGCATTCTTTATAGTATCTTTATTGAAAGAAGTTGTTAAATTTTTTAAATTATTAAATTTTGAAATTTCTTATTAAATAAACTTATAAAAGAAAGTTATTTTCTCTAAATTCTTTGAATATTTTTAATATGTGAGGAGCAGACTTTCAAAATACATTTTGTCCAAAATTTATATTTTTCAGAAAATGAGAAAAGAGCTATAAGAAAACTACGCATTTTATAAAAAATAACAATATGCCAATCAGTAGTATGTGAAACGTCAAACAAAATGAAATGTTAAAGAATTGCGAAAAATATCATTCAAATGCAATTTTGTTTGTCATTAATGCACTTCAAATGTATAGATTTTGCAGCATATAATTTTTAGCATATATTTTTACATAAATTTTTCAAATATTAGAAAATTTAATTATAACTGATTATATTTTACATTTTACAGAGAAGAACTGATAAAAAGAAGTTTTATTCATTATTATTTAGTGTGTTTATTCAGTGAAGAATAATTCAATTTAGAAATAAGATTAAATTTAATAGGTTAGATTTATTTATATATTTATTTACAGATTATATATAAATTCAAGCTTGTGATTATACTATCTTCATTGAATGTAAATATAATTTTTTTTTGTTCGTGTTATTAATATATTTTGTAGTAAAAAATGATGCGTTTTTGAATAGAAATATTGTATTTGCAACATATTGTATCGAAAATTGTGGAATATAAGTAGACTTGTAATTACTCGCACATTGTTTCGTAACTATTGCTCGGGCAAAAGCTGGAGACCTGCTCTAATGATTTTGCATTTAAGCAGGATGGTAGAAACAACTTTACGATAATGGTTCCTTAAGTAGCTTTTCAATTGTCCAAACGTACTGTTTTGACAAAATATACCATGTTCTCGTAATTTCGTCAAAAAGTTAAGTACTTAGTACAATGGTAATTTCAATTTTAGTGTTTTTATGTAAAAAAATATGCTGTTATGATAATATGAATAATATTCAGGAAAAACCATGTTTTTGTTTATTTAACGCATTTATGTGGATCATATATACCATATAGCACTATTTGCGTGTAATATATGTTAGTAGGTTTGTATAAACAGCAAATACGGTTAGATATGTCCGCATTACTTATCGATATCTTTGCCGAGCGATGTTCTATCAAGATAGTCCGTTTTGCATAGCTATAGAAATTGCTAGCTATAATTCTGCAGATAACAATGCAGCTGCATATTCATGAAGGCGCCGTACAAAATGCAATAGCCATTTATCTGTCGTTATATGGGAATCCAGAATTTCCAATCGCAACGATTCCAAAAATCGCAAGTGATATCGTACTAGTATTGTAACGGTAATGCGTGGATTGCTGGCTCTGAAAGTTGATGAAATTTCTGAATTTTAAATTAAAAAAAGATATCCGACGTATCCTTTTTTTTTTTTGAATACGAAATACCTATTCGATTGCGACCTCGCGCTTCCTAAATAAGCTATGACTTCGGAGAATCTAGTTTCGCCGGAATGCTTTTACATGATACCCACGTTCTGCAGACATCGGCACAAGGGGGATTCCGAAACGACGCCTTCTCTCTTCCGTATTCCCAATAGTAGAAGATTCCACGTACAACCAATAGCATCTATGTATACGTAGTAGTATATAAAACTACTTGCTTTAACCAACTGGTTGCTTTAATCAACTGCTTACGTGCTCCGATTCTTGCTAAACATAATATGGAAATACAGAGACGAGAAAATCGGAAGGATTGAAAGTGTTTTGTTAAAAATTTCGAGCAAAATCTTGTGTTCGCATAGTATACTAATTTGATATGCATATCAATGAATATTGATTAACTCTTTTGATAGTGAAGCTTATAAGCATAAATTAAACTTTGATCATGTTCACAATATTGACGAGCTTGTAACTATCGCCGTATATGTGCCCTATCCTAGAAACTTTGTTGTAAAATCAGAAGATTTTCATGCAGAAAATATAAACTTGGTTTTATGTGCATGTTACTTCACTACAGTATCATGATGTTCATAAATAATGAGACTTTAATTCTATCTTTGATCAAGTTCTTTTGTTGTAAGAGAAATACCTTGCTCTGAAAGATCTTTCAATATGTGTTTCATTACTACCTCCAATAGCTTCGCTTATACAATGAGATAATTGGTTCGCCTCGCCTCTTCTGCACTAACTATACTTTAACTGTACTCTTGATGAATATAGTCTTGATCAAATTTTCATAATTTTAAACTATATTAAAGTTTTTCAAAGATGTTGTTATCAGAATAGTATTTTACGATTAAAAAACTCGCCGTGATCGATAATTATACTTCATAAAACTCTTCGTATTTTTTTTTTCCAGTTTCTGTAATGTAGGTACTATTTTCTTTTAATGGGAAAGCCAGGCACATCAAATGCGAAAGTTCCACGCTTAAACTGCATTCTGCGAAACGTGTGATTAAAACAGGTAACGCGATACGTCAACCGTATTTCACAACAATAAACTCTGGAGATTCGTTTTCAGATATGCCGGATCGAGTGACACCCGAAACTACTGAACACGTATTTCAACGGGCGCGATATCGTATGGCATATATTTTCCCGAGCTAAGTGCTGTTCGCAGTGTAAAAGCAGAATTGATGTATTACGCCGACTGGCACGTTCCAATTCGCGCCGCGACTGCGGTAATGCTTGCGGTGTTTCGGACAGCTCCCATTGCACAGCATTATGATCATGACAGAAACTCGAGCGCATAATTCCGCGTACTTGCGCGTCTTGTCTGGCGTCTGGTATTATCCGTTATTGGACAGGCCTGATGATGACTGATGGAAGTCGGCCTATTCGATTTGTCGTGACGCGAAGGGGTGGAACGGGGGTGAAAAAGTGAAGTGGATCGCAATTACGAGGCTTCTGCCGCGACGTCCGTAGAATCAAGCGGAGAATTACCTCGTCTCGGTCGACAATTAGTCCGGTTGCGAACTCCCTACCGCCGTAACCATCCACTATTGTACGAGGAATCTTTTGCCGAGCCTGCGCGCGGTAGAAATAGGATTATCGTCTCTCTACTCCTCGATTCTCTTAAATCTCATTTCGAACGGACGTGTCTTTTCCTTTATTTTCTCTCTGGTCCAATCCTCCGCCGAAGGGAGTTTTGTGGCAAGAACCTGACGTTAACCTGCCTCGATGTTGAACCACGATTCTTACATCTTAATCCTTCTGGTTAAATTTATATATGAATAGCTTTATTAAATGTTTAATTTCTCACGCTGTTCTCCCACCAATATCAATTATTTTGGAGCATGAATTTTTGTCGTTAATTTCTTGTCAACACTAATGAATTTATGCGCGACAGAGTTTTATCATTTGCATGACGCACATTATATATATATATATATATATATATTATATATATATATATATATATATATATATATATAAACGACGAAGTTTATTTCACTGTTGACGACATTGCAGCACGAAAGCTATTCTCCAACGTATTTTCAAAGTTGAGGAGCTGTCTTCTGACAATCAGAGTAAACGAAAGAGGAAGTCGGTACGACTGGCAAAGATCTTGGCTCTTCAAGAGCAACTAGTTACAAATGATAAAATAACAGAGTTCATTTAATCTCTCGTTCGTGCGTTCCATTAATTGATGAGAATCAGCATTGTTTCTTGGTAGACAAACTTTGTCTATTTTCCTTTCTCGTCCGCGCTTATTGGAGAAGGCAAATCGTCCATTTTCATGAATTATTTTGTAAAATTACATTGATTCTGTGTCTTTATTACTTTTAATATCTAACTTGTATTTAAGTTATAGTATACTTTTTTAATTTATTATGAATTTTTGACTTATTATATTTTTAATTTATATTTTCATGTATTAAACAATTTTTTTTAATTTAACATTTTTTAAGTATTCTAGATAACAAGAACTCTATCAAAAAGCGTCACGTTTCAAATATATTCCCATAAAATAAGTAAATTATTATCAGTTTTTATATAATAAAAACGTGCCATTAATATTCTATATCTTTGGATGTCGATTTTTTTTATATTTAATCATCAAAATTTCTTTCGAAATTAAAAACTTTCATATTTTTTAGGAAATAAACAGAATTTTATTAGTTCCAAATTTTGTTGCGAGTTAGCTTCACAAAAGCACCTACAACTTTATTATTTTGTAGTTATCTGGATTGCTGATATATTGCGCAATTATATTGCTGATACAGCAAAGAATTTAATTACGCATTACATTCTAATAACAATGCGATCAATCGTTGATGCTTGAAGACTACATCGAGTTAATTAAAGCTGTTAAAATGTAGAATTCAGAATAAAGGATTCCAGGAATCTCGAGAATTTGATCGCGCTCTTCGGTTCATTCTTCCACGTGGAATTTGTTTTATCGCGCACAGCTAAACTACTCCCATAAATTACTTTCTCCATGCGATCAGATAATGTCCTCAAATTCACGCGCACAACTTCCGCCGTAGATCAATCTCTTTTTCAACCTTGCTGGTTGAATGGACGATCGAGCGATTCACACTACTTCGAGAAACAGCATAACATTACGTCGAATTTCAGAAACAGATCGTTTCAAAAACTCGCCGAACAGATTCGAGTTATCTCCCATAACTTAAATCCGTCATTTTTTTTTCAAGCAAATATATTTAAAGTTATTAAAAATATGGAAAATCAAACTATTCATTATCATTAATAGAACCGTGGTCTTACATTAGTATGATATTTGAGATTTACCTTACATATCGCTCCCTTCAAAAATTACATAATTAAAAGAAACTTTATTTTCGAGTTATTAACATAAATGAATTAGGTAAATATTATCTTATTAATCATCAAAAGTCAACGTCATGTAAGAATCGAAATGTCAATTCAAAAAGTGTAGCTTGAAAAAATCAACTTAGAAAAGGATATTTTTTTTAAGAGTTGTAAAACAAAATGATAAAAATTTGGTAAAGACATTAAGACTATATTTTTTTGCCGATATTATTTAATTAGTCAATTATTTTCTATCAAGTTGAGAAAAATATTTTTTCCCTTTTTGTAGAAAATTTAATTTTTTAGATTATGTCACTTTTGAAGTGAGGAAGCGATACGATTAATTTGTTATATCGTTTTTTAAATGCTTTTGTTATTTTGTTGTGCTGTTATCTAGGCAAACCGCATCGTATGTGCACATGTGTCATCGTACGTGAAAAATTAAAGTTTAGATTGACTGAAGCTTTAAAAATTAAACGTGGAATGGGTACGAAGCTAAATTATGCATCATGCAAATGTGTCTAAATGGAACAGCGTTTGAAAATAGACGATCCGACCGCGAATCAGTGTACTCACGGATGGTAATAATCAACAATTCATCTCTCACCATTTGATGAGGCGTGTCAGAATAAATCTCAAGGCAGGGGATGAGCAATCGACGGTCGGTTATTTACGTTTCCATCGGGAGAAGGACGAGCATAAAAATGCTACAAAAATGCAGAGACATGTAGGAAACACAAAATTTCCATCGTGCCGCGTGTAAATGTGGTATGACCGGAAAGAGACGGGTATATCACGGTAGACGGCTACCACGGAAATTGCCCACCTGCCCGGTTTCCACGATCTCTTCATCCCCCGGTCCCTATTTCGAAGCGTAGATATATGATAAATCGAAGTGCATCGAGGTACTTTCTCATCCAGAAAAGGAGATATGGCTATACAAATGTATATTGAATATTTTATCTTATTTTTGCAAAATAATATATAATACTTTTGTAATTAATAATTGTTATTAAAATGATACGTTATAATAATTTATACTGTCCCAATAAAAACAGTGAGAGATATGCTATATTATTATTACACATTTTCATTGTATATTTCATGCTTTTGTCCGCTCACAGATAATTTAACTCTTGAAATGTGAATTAAACATCACTGCTTGAAGTCGGTTATAGAAATTCACGAATAAGTAAATACGGCAGTTTCTCTATTCCTGGAAAGTAATAGGCAAGTCTGTTTCTTTGAAATGAATTATGGAAACGATTAATCCTTTTAACATTCATACACTTGATCATTAATTAGGATTTTAAAAAAAGATATATAGCAGTAGGTGATCTTAAAAAATAATGAATATACAATAGCAAGCTTTTACTGCAAATAAAAAAGAAATTAACTAAATATATTTTTAAGCTGCATGTGAAACGATTATTATGTTGTAAATATTTCTTCAATTTTTTTACAAATATATGGAAGTATAATTTTAGAAGAATATAATTTTAATTTACGTTCATTATTACTCAAGCGCGTTTATGCATACATATTATTATATGTATGTTTGTGCATACATATTATTTTTTCCTTTCTCCCTTTTAATTTTATATTCGAGTAATATTTCCTAATTTATTCCTAATATAATTCTCTAGTTATTTTAGGAATAATATTTCTCAGACTATCGTACAGCTGTAACTACTTCAATAATATTGCTTCATGGAGCTTGCCCATAGTATACCATTTCCATCATTACTATCCTTACAACCACTAGTGGACGTAGCACTGGAAAATATCGATTCTCTGTGGAAATCATCTTAATGCCGACTGCCTTCTCTTGAATTAAGGTCAATAACCAAGATGGATGAGGCTTATAGAATTTCTCTGCGGGATATTTGTAGATTTCTATCCTATCTTCTTGTTTTTCACCACACCACCTGAACTGTCCACTTGCTTAATCTTGGCATTTCCTTTCCATTAGTTCTCAGGTAATTAAATTGATAATAATTCCACTGTACTAAATACGTTTATTGAATTCTTTTTTAACACAGAGGCAACATATGCATACATAACATAATCGCACAATTAATATTTCACTGATTGCCATTGTTAATATAAATTATCTTTACATTGTTCTCTTATAAGTGTGTGTTCAATAAACAATTTTAAAACCTCTCATGCAGCTATTATCAACTCAAAGTGTAATTTAATTTAATGAACATTAACTTAATTAAAATTTACATAATTATTATCTAAAATAGTTAATTTAATTTTATGAAAATGTGAATGATATGGTTAAAAACTAAAAATTAATTATTATGTAAAACTTTTAGTTTAATGATTTAATATACATACACATAATAAATATACATATTAAATATTTGAATACTTCAATGTGCGTTATAAAATCTACGTTATAAAATCTACGTCAAAAATAATTCTTGGTTAAGAGCAATACACTGGCACGCGCATCCCGTCGTATTACTGAATAGACCACGGGTATAAGGATAGAAATTAGGAGCGGTCTAAAGTTTGATAATTAAGAGAGCACTATTCGCTAGAGTGGTTTGTAAGTTACGATGGAGTGTGCGTGGTTTAGCTACCGTTATCTTCTATATACGTGATACTCGAGCGCCGTTGCATCTTAACTTCGACCTTCGATCCGGTCTTCGTGGTCCTCTCTGCGCTCCTTGGCTGGCGCAGTTAATGCCACTCCTATCCTCTTAAGATATCGCATTATCACTAAGAAGCTTTCCGCGCAGGACGCAAACTCTCCGCAAGTATAAAAGTGGATCGGATTAAAACTTAACGTGGATCTTCGCATAATTGCATTTCTAACAAGCACACCCATTGCAACGAGGTAACGGTGACCTACCTCGATTACATGGAGCTCTATTAAACGAAGTGTCGCGCCCATCCGCCAATCAAATTCTTCTTATGGCGAAAACTTGTTACTAAGTGGCGAATTAATCGATAATAAATCGGTAAATGTTTCGTTTTTAACGCCTCATAATTGGATCGTATTATTAAATTTATTAATGTAATATATTGATTTGTTGTTCCTTTTTTGTTCTTATAAATATTATTTAGAACGAAATTTTAATATACTAATCGATGAATTCTCATATCCTGTTGTGAACAATGCTATTCGTTGTGGCACGTCACTTTGTTTAAGTTCTCTTCACGCCCGTCTATTCATTACCTCCTTTTGGTTCTATGGCTCTATCGCTCGCAACTTCTGACTGAAACCCGACGGTGTTGAAGTTAACCAGAACTTATACCCAGTTTATGCACCTGTCTCTTCCCTCTTATAACCTCTGTAAACGTGGCTGCGGCCTTTGCCGCAAGCTGCTATTCCTGCGAGCGCGAGATTGCAGCCTCCGCATCGCAGAATTCGCAACCTGGAACATCGTCGAAGAGCGTATCAGGTTCACGCACCGTTGGCATAATACCAGGCATGATTCAATATATTATAGTTAGCGCGTCTTCTATTAAGATCTTAGTTAGTAACAAACTCAACTTTCTACCAATTATGACGCGGAATGGACTTTAAATGTGAGCATTCATGACTCTTTATCCAAACTATAAATTCTGAATTTCGTGATTCAAGATATTACAGCTTTCTGATTTTACACGAGCATAATTATTCTCAGGTTCTTCATGTTTCACAAGTCGAAATCGTATCTATTACCTTCTAACAAAGGACACTAGGCAATTCAAAAATTCAAAATTCTGAAACTTTGTGTGCAAGTATAATTCATCCGTAACACAAAACTATTTTTGGTTCGTGCGGAATTTAAGGGGTGAAACACCCCTTTGAAAAAAACCGTTTTTTTTTTAAATTTTTTACTTATTTTATATCCCCACTTCCATCCCTATGTAACAAAAAATTTTTATTTTTATGTATTGGAAATTAAAGAGCATTTTACGCTACGAAAATAACGACGTATATTATAATTATATTCCGAAAAACTATTTTTCAAATACGAACGAAAACGTTTATGTATACGCGCTCCATACGTATTTGTCTCATATCGAATTGGCTGCGTGAAATAGCGTGAAAGGCAAATACAACACAATCCATCAGCGTAGTATCAGTAGCAACTATTGAAATAAGAGGTTTTTATATAACAACACAACAACAATAATAATAATAATAACAATAATAATGTGTCAAACCAATCAAATATTTTTATGATATAAATATTTATGTAAAGGAATACTTAATATAATTTAACAAAATACTTAAGATAATTAAAAACAAAGTATGAATAAAAAAATTATTATTTTTATGAAATATCGTTCATTTACTTTTGGCTTTTGATAGAGCAGCTAGTTCTAATGTACTTGAAAAAAAAAAAAAATTATGTCAATAGTAATTCCGCACGAACAAAACTAAACTAAAAAATTAGAAAAAGCAAAAAATAGAAAATTTATGGGACTTTGAAAAGAAATTGCGATTTTTACGATCAAATTCTGAAACATTTTATTGCAAAAAAATTAGTGTTTCACTTTTCTTAAAAAATTTTTAGGACACCCAGAAAATAATATTATAATAATATATAAAATTAAAGAAAAATTTTGATTTTTTGATTTGAGATTAACGACCGCTATCTTGAACACAGTTATTATTATTGTTGTTGTTGTTGTTATTACATAAAACATCTTATTTCAATAGTTGCTGCTGTACTGATACTATGCTGATGGATTGTATTGTATTTGTCTTTCATGCTATTTCGTGCAGCCAACGCGGTATGAAACGAATACGTACGAAGCATGTATACATAGATGTTTTCGTTTATATTCGAAAAATAATTTTTCGAAACATAATTATAATATACATTGTTGTTTTCAACGTAAAATGCTTTTTAATTTCCGTTATACAAAAATTAAAAAATTTTTTAAAATAGGGATGAGAGGATATAAATAAATAATTAAAACAAATTTTTTTTTATTATGTTTTAAAGTACTCTTGAAACATTCAGTTTTTGTTCTAGAATTTTTTTCTATCTCTTATAGTTTCGATATTCGCTTCAAAAAGAAAAAACCAATTTTTTTCAAAGGGGTGTTTCAACTCTTAAAACTGTAATTCCGCACGAATAAAAAATAGTTTTATGTTACGAATAAATTGCTCTACTTGCACACAAGTTTCAGAATTTTTAAAATTTTTTAGTTGCCTAGTGTCCTTTGTAATACAATAGCTAATAATTCGCCAAGAGAGCATTGTGTAAATTGAGGTATTGGGAAGGAACAGAAATTTGCTATTTGTGTATTTTTATTACGTTTATTCAATCGATTTTAGCGTAATAGGAATTTGCAAAAACAAATTGATGGCATCAAAGTCAATTATAAAAACAATTGTACAATCGTGAATGAAAATAATCCCGTATCAGTGAGATAATAATATCTCAGGATGTTCTTTAAAGTAGACGTACATTTATAAAATTTGTTATTTATAAAAATTGAATAAATCTGTAAGTACTTCGATCAGTATGATTCCAAACATATGACTCATTCAGTATTGCGTTCATTTTATTTTACTATTTGTGTAAACAGCACACATGTAATTGTGGCATATCTCAAGCACTCACAATTTTATTTTTCGATCGTTATATATTTTACGATCTGCTTATTAATATATATTTATTAATAAACTCTGATCAAAGAAGTTACGTAATATTCTACATGATATTTCTGATATTCTACGCAAATGCTAATCAAATTCCCCTTTATTTTGCAGATAATTCACGACGTACACATCGAGCCAGCTCACGAAGTAAAGAAACGTAGCATCAGCCAGCCAGTACGCATTCTGTTATCTTACGATGAGAGCGTCTTCAGGTGAGTTCGCACATACATGTTTCCACGAAATTTAACAGTATTTGTCGACGGGCACGAAATTACGGAGAGTTACGGATCGACTATATCGGGATATAAATCGAGTTCACCTCGCAGCACAGCGAATTGCCGCTAACTATCTTAAGCGGCAATCTCCTGCGAGCAATCAAAAATAGAGGAATTTTCAGCTATAATTTGATTTATTCGCGAATTCGAATGCTTCCGATTTCGTGTGATGTGGAAAATTTATCAAGATATTAAAATGAGAAATAGCTTTAACAATTTTCCTTTTCAAATTTTAAACATCAATTTTCCGATTAAAAATCAATTTCCCAGAGATACATTTGTGAAGAAAAAAACGTTTTTAATGTATTTTAGTTTAATACAGACTTCTAATTTTTTGGATTGTAACATATGTTATAAGATTATATTAAAATCGTGGAGAAATATTTTTCTCGGTTAATAAAAACAAAAAGTTTGTATGTGTAATTAAGTTAATATATTCCATAATTTCTTTTTCTCGTGATAATTAATTTCGCACGCGCGTCTACGATCGCAATTCGCTTGAATAAATACGGTTTTTACAGACATCGTCTTGTCGTCACGCTTACAATGGGTGTGTCCAACTCGCTACGCATTTTATATAATGCGCACCGGGATCTTTAGCAGAGCTAATTTAGTAAAGTGCTCATAAATATTTTCTCTGCCGTTTAATTTTCAAATGGTGGCAGAAATTAGCTCGACCATCGCGTAATACTTTCGTTACTGTACGACGCTCTTGGGTTACCTGTCGCTTACTTACGTCGTGAAAAGAACAATACAATTTACCTCTCTTGCGAGAATAGTTTCTATCCATAATTGCCACCGTCGCCCCCCTTTGCAGATATTATTTTTAATCTTCATGAAAATTACTTATAACGCCGTACTTTAAACACTTACATTGTGAATATATGATCACATTGCCATTTCCGAAGTATCTACTCAAATCGAGAGAGGTGTATAGTCTAACGTGAAACCTCCATCGCGAGATTCAATATTGCCAAGTAACATCTTAGAGAACTACAATAATGGAAATCAAGATGGCGAATTTTACACAGTTATCATTATTATTTGTATTATTCTCTATAAAATACTGATACTCTTTTACCTTCGATTATTTCTCGAGATACCACTCTAGAAATTTAGGGGTGTTGCAGATAATCTCTACTACACCCTTTAGTGTCTTCTCGCGCAACTGCGAAAGGTAATGCGTTATAATAGCTGGAAACATGATAAGCAAAGATATCGTTACTATTCCAAACGGCGATTGTTCCGTAATAGCTAATGTAAAACATAATGTCAGAATGGCATTGCATAACGTGATACATTGTATGCTAATAAAAGATTGTTTTACTTAGTATCATACACGTTTTACTTTAAAGCAAACAAAATTGAATTTATTTATTTTCATGTATGTTATAAATTAAAATATATTAGAATTTTTCTCAATTAAAATTACAGTATGGAAAACAGTTTTATTAAAATATCTAAAAAAGCTAGATATAAATAATAATTTTGTTAGACGTTAAATATATGTAAGACGCTTAAACCATTTGTTAGAATGTTAAAATATTTTTAGTATTATATTTGAACATCTTATAAAATTATTTTGGTAAAAAAAATTTCAATAAAATTATTTTTAGATCTAGTTAAATTTTTAGATACTTTAGGAAAGTCACTCTTTCCATGAAGATTTCTAATTAATGAGTAAAACTTCGTTCCACTTTAAAGTTTCGTTTCTCTGTATTGTGAGTCATCTATTTTGATATAGGATTATCGTCACAATAGCACGTGCCTACAGATTCATAAAATAATTATTTTTATGGCCTTTCTCGCGCCCATTACTGCAAAGCAAATAATCCTTAGCCATTTCGATTCGATAACAACGTCTGAAATAATCGTTTCGCTCGTACACAGCGAGTTTGCGTAGCGAATCGCGCAGTTTCAATACACACGTACTCTCAAAAACATTTCCGTTCTCGCGATCATGGGATAATAGGTCGGTATACTGGCGTGTCATGAAGTGCAACGCGACGACGTAACCGTTACGAAACGACTATTGCGAACTCCTATCTTGCCACCGATTCACAGACCATTGACCCATTCTCTCAAGTTTGATGCGGTGCTCTCTTTCTCTCTCTCTCTCTCTCTCTCTCTCTCTCTCTCTCTCTCTCTTTCTTGTGTTTTGCCATTGTGAACGTATAATTATGATCCAAGAATAACGCATATATTAACGATTCGCGATATCCCGTGATAGTCCGGTTAGAACGTCGTCGCATTACAGCGGTTATGGTAGGATAGGATTTCTATCCTACCGCTCCGCTGAGTTTGCCAACATTTAGCGTAGTTTTTTGCACCGTGCATGTATATGAGGGATACGTGCGTTACGGGAAGCGGAAGCGCAATCTGGATAAGTGCGCGATGTATTTAAGTTCCATTATTCCGAAATTTCACTACCACTTTGCACAGTAAAAGCATTAACGAAGTGCTTCGAATGGATATTATAAGAAGTATAGTGTACAGATTTTTATTCGACACGAAAAATATCGAGCAATAATTACGAGGGAATTGAAAGGAGTTTAGGCAAAGATAATGTCAAATGTCGTGAGCGAGACATCCAAAGTATGTCATTTCACACGGCGATGACGTGAATCGCGTAAGATTCAGTTTAAAGTGCCGACTGCGGCGACAGAGAAACTTTTAACTTTCGAGACTGAAAGTTTAGCAGTTGTTAAATGCCTTCGTGGCACTCGACGAAACTTTTGGAATGTCGGTCCTCATAAGTTTCTACGTTGCATTAACCGCGCGTCTTGTTCTTTGGACGTGTATTCATCTGTAAACAAGATCTTAGCTACGCATAAAAGATTTTTTAGCACATTTAGTTTTCATGTAAATATTGTAATAGGTTTCACCGACAGTTGAAGTACTTAACATTAGAAGTACTGAGTCATTATTGACCTTTTCTCTCTCTATTCTTCTTTAAATTAATATTTAATTAATAAAGAATTATATTTCTTGTATCAAAGATATAATTCTCAAATGTTTTGACTTCTCAATAATTATGCCGTTAAAATATTTGATATTTTATTACTTTTTAATTTCTTATTCTTGGTCCCTTTTTAGTGAGTAAGAAACGTTGATATTTCTAATATTAAAGGATTTGACAGATTAACAAAGTTAAACCGCACAATTGTCGTTTTGATGCTGAACGTGTATTTTTTATTTTATAATTATTTTTTTAATCTTATTGGTGCTTATTGCCCTTTTTGATCTGTATTTAATTGTTTCTTTCGCCTTTAACTCTTTGAGGACAAGAGCTTTTTACAAAGTACCTTATGGAAGATCTTATTTTCTAAAAGTTTTCAATGAATTCAATTCTGATTTCAAAATTCTAAAATTCAAATTAAAAAAAATGTAAATCAATGAAAAATTTGGTTTTCAAGAAGTTCTTGATATCTCCGAATTTGAAGGTGTAGCATGAAAATATCGAATTTTAAAAAGATAGTAATCTCCATGAAGGAGGATCTCTAGTATTACAGTGTTCATAATAATCATAGTTTGAAAGACAATTTGAAAATCAGTATTAACAGTGTAGACTGATAACTTTCGAATAAAACGAAACTGGAAACTTGATGTTATATTTTGCAATTAAAAACTCCCTAAAGTTAAATTTCATGATAATCAAATTATTTTTTTTAAATTCTGTTCGCCATATTAAATTTACTATTTTAAATTTAATTTTTATCTCAGATTTGAATAAAGTATTATTAAATTACTCCATAGGCCAAGTTTTATAAAAATTGAACAGTTGTTTATAAAATATACAGGAAGGTGTGATCTCAAACGGGATCGCCGTTCCACAAAGAATCAAGCTACAGAATGATGTTTCTAATTTCGAGATATCATAGTAATTACGATTATATAAAAGCCGTATTCGTGCGTGTACTTGAATAGCTTCAAAAGTCGGACTGATACAATCACGTCGCGATGTAACGGCCATGTACGCATTTAGGTAAAAGTCAGACCAATACTTTCCGCGAGATAAGGTCACGTCGCGTTGTACAGGTACGCAACACTGTGTCATTATGCACCTCTTCCTGTATGCCCATTATACCTGCGACCTGTCACGTGCACATCGCGGCGGAATCTTCCTATCCATGCACGCGTGAAGGAGCATTGACCCGTTACTAGCGCGTCTCGTTGATTTCACTTTTCACGTGCGATATCCGTCGAATATTTATGACCTTAGTTAGCATTATCGCGGTAATACACCGATATCCGCGATCTCATAAAGCGAAACACAATTTCCGGAGATGCATTTATTGTGTAGTGGATTAATGACCGTTATCTTCTACGAAAGCTTTTGTTTTGATCTAACAAGCGAGAAATAATTATATCAGATAGAAAGTTAAAGAAATATTGCGGCTGATATGAATTTACGTACAATGATTCTCATCGTTTTAATTACATATGTTGTAAAATTGTGTTAAGAAATATTTAAGGTCATTATGGTTTATTGTGACAACAGTGGAGTGACTGTGATATTACAATATATTTGAATGAAGTATAAATTTTAGGGTTATTTTTATCAAACACATAAAGTAATTAATATTACATTTTCTGTGTTTGAAAAAATAATCCCAAAATGTTTTTATTTAAATATCTTATTGCAATATCACCTCATTGTTGTAGTGATCCTATCAATTCATAGTGATCTAAAATGATAAAATATTTTCCAAAATAAAACATCACTTATATATTAGACATTATAATAAAATTTTTGGTAAGAATTTATGTCGTAAATACACTGTCGAATAATTTTTTTGAATTTTTTAAAAATCATTTTCTTGAAAAATTTTATGACACTAAGTATGGTTGACAATATCATGTACAAAATAATTTTTCAAAAAGAGTTAGATAATAATTTAGTAAATAAAAATAAGAAATGCCACAAGTAAACAGTATTGAAAGTATAGCGGATAAATTCGTTACAATATTATTTATTTGTAGCATTTTTCATTTTTATTCATCAATTTTTAAACAAATCTCAGTTGTTATTTTTCACGTATATCATACGTAATGTATAATTATATATTATAGAATGTACGATAAAATCTTTGAATTATTGTTGAAGCAAAATTAATTCTAAAAACTGTTCGTATTCATAACTATGAGAACAATACTGTCAAACTTATCACACAGATTGAAAATTCTCATTTGATAGGATAATATTTTTGTTACCGTGTTCTCTCTCGATGCGGTTATTAGCAGATTCGCTCGTGAGTCAGATGAAAAAAATTGCGAGCAGCGTGGAATAACAACGTGCAACGCAAACAGCAAATTAATTAACGAGTGAGTTGAAAGTTAAAATGTGACGAGATGGATGTTTCGGCAAAAAAAATTACCTTTCCGCGTGAAACTGCAGAGCGAATTTAGCAATGACTACTGCATTTGCCTGGATAATAGATACATTAGCTTGCGCGTGTGGCATTTTACATGCTGTTTTATCCATCGAAATCGTGCTACGAAATTGAATATATATTTCTCTTTTACCAGCCAATCGCCATTTTATCATGCGGCATCGCGTGATCTGTGCCTTTTTCTCGGTTTCACTCGATAACCCCGGTTATTAACTCCTCGTCTGTTTTTCATATTCGGTCGTGCTTGTTATTTGCAGGTCGATTCAGTGAGCGATATCTGCGTCGGTGATTACAATCGGCAATATTTTTTGTAGAGCGATACAGTTATATTATATTGATAAAGCACTTGCGAGTATTACACATCTCCCGCTGCGGGACGTAGACTAACCGCAAATAGTTGAAATTCGCGATCGTACGCCTGCATGTATTTTCCGTTTCCGGATATATTACAAGCTGATCCGATCAATTTCTGTTACATCTGCTTTACATAAATAGATGTGTGAACCGACAGAAATATATGCTCGAGGAGTTAATCCTCTCATATATTTAAGCCTATGATACACTCATCTATTTTCTGTTGCAAATATTAATGGTTACATTGGTTTTTATGTAAACGTTTAGGAGAATTCATTAAATATTTAATAAGTAAACAGCAAATTTTATACGTTGAGTTTTTATTTTGAACTTTTTGGTTTAAATAAAAATATAATAATTATGCTTTTAAGGTGACGTTTAATTGAGCGAAGTGGGCTCAATTTCCAATGAATTATAGCACATTCGAATTGTCCTTGCTTATCTCTTGTAATTAATAGCGGTTCCTCGTTACCGATAATTAATCCCGTATCGCCCGTATGCGATTAAATAAAAAAAAAGCTAGAATTAACCGGCGAGGAGAGATCCATCGATATTGTCGCTATTCGACCGTGGGGCGATTCCTCTCGGGAGATCATAGCTAGTGAGCTATCCCACAGAAAGCGGTGAAATTTTCGCCATGTAGCGTCCAAAATTTGGCTGCGCGCCAGAGAAACCACAGTGATGTTGTATAAAAGCCCGTTTGCAGTTACGCGGCCTTATTGAATTTCGGCATCGGTATCGATGTTGGAAATGGAGTTCTCAATCTAGAGGTTTATCCATAGCCACACGTGTGCTCTTATTTTCCGGATACAATCATTGAATACCGCAATACGAATACTTGATCTCCATATAAATCATAAAAAATTAAACGTAAAATTAAATGTAAAACTACTGAAAGTAGGAAGTATTAAGTCTTAAAAGTAGTATAATATAATGTAAAAAATTGTAAACTTACGACAAACCTCACGAGTACTTTCAAAGCGCAAATCACGGGCTTGCAATTTATTTCAACTTTAGCAGTAATGCTAGATAAAGCAGAGCTTAACTGAAGAGATTGCTATTCGCGTGAACTTCTAGGTTAATACTGACAAGATGCCATATAATCTTCAATATAATTGCATATATTAGAATTCTCTTTATAACGCTAAAAAGGCATTAATGCATTATCTTTGATAGTTCGTTAAGTGTGAATGGCTTAATCAGGCTTAAAACTTAGGGAATTTTACGTTTACATTATTTGCATATCGAAGAACTACTTTATCAATAATATTGCAAACATATCTTTTTCTAGTAGTACGTCTTATGATTACTTCAATAGCTATTCTTTCAGTGTTGGCCCACCTGAACTATACCTACAATTTGTCTTTCTAGTCTTGCATGTAATAGCAAAATTGCTTATAACTAGATTGAAGCAAACCTATAGTTCACGGAAACTTGAATTCATTAATGAAGATGAGTGAATATAACAAAGCGTAAATTGTAGATTTATTCGCTTTTAAAAATTATATGAACTAATTTAAATGTCTTTTAATGATCCTTATCTTGATTAGCGCAGTATCCAGCTTGTTATTGAGTATTTCGATTGTAGAGCGCTCGGAAAGTTTTAGTTCGGAGAGTTATAGTTATTATTACAGATTCACGAAGTTAGCACATCATATTTTCATATTTGTTTTTTTTTTTCATACAAAAAATGCGGAACTTTTTTATTTTCAGGTAAAACTGTAGAACTATGAAAGTGTGTGTGTGTGTGTGTGTGTGTGTGTGTGTGTGTGCTGAAACTGTTATTATTAACTGTTATTTTTTTATATTAATAGAATGTCGTGCTAGCTTCATATATCCTTTATATTTTCACATGCGGTATTAGCATCTTTTTCGAAAATATAAGATTTTTAGGAAATTTGAATGCATCCTGAGACGATTTACAAATTTATAAGAATTTTTTTTATTCTAATACTAGCATGTTGCGTTATAAACGGAATTTGTTAAATTTTTGTCATGAAACAATTCATAATAAACAGATTCATATTATTGGATTAAGATAAAATTGTTTTCAATTAAAACGAACATTCATGCACTGTAAACAATAAAAAAAAAGTTTATTGTTAATATTCGTTTACTGCTAGTAATTTCCGACAAATATATTATATTTTAGCGTATCTTCTTTCGTTAAAGCGTATTATTTAGCTATTTTTAGCAACAAGAACTTAAAAATTGTCTTTAAATATAATGCTATTAATGCTATAAGTGGGTAATAGACTAATGTAAGAACTTTATACAATGCTTAACGTACAGAAACGTTTGTTCATGTGTTATAATGAATTTGCAACGCACGTGGCACAGTCAGCTAGTTTCTCATGAGCACGGTCATTCGCAATGAAAGTGTAGAAAACGCGGTAAAGAGAGAGAGAGAGAGAGAGAGAGAGAGAGAGAGAGAGAGAGAGAGAGAGAGAGAAGGACTGGTAATTTTGTGCCCTTTGTGCTCGTTCCCATGCGCATATTTATGTGCTCCTGACCCAAGTGGCGCTTCATCAACGAGTTCCAGTTAACAACAATTTCTGAAACGTTAACATTCTTGCCTCTGCATACGAAAACAAGTATTGTGATACTGATAGTTTGCTTGCTGCATGGCCAGCTTCCTTTATCCATGTTCTCATCTCTAATTCATGTATATAAAAACGGAATAACGAACAAAAAATGGCATATAAATGCGTGCTTATATATGTATGTAAATTAAATGAAATTTTATTTTCACACACTTTAAATTTATTAAAGTCTTTTTACTTGAAGGATATTTATGTAAAAAGGATCAGGAGACCATTTGTACATAAATGTTACAATTAGTGGAATTAATTTGTACTGTATACAAATAAAAAAGATTAATTTTTACTAGTAATGAATAATTTATAACGTTGTAAATATTATTTATATATATATATATATATATATATATATATATATATATATATATACATACACACACATAGCATTTGCATATAAATATTTTAATTATCTTGTGTTATATCTTACATAAAAAAGTACATATTATTAATAAAATAGAATTGGATTATTATCGACAATAATAAACTTTTATATATATATATATACATTTGTGTTTTTTATAAGAAAGTTTTGATAATATTTCTTAAGGAAAATCTAAGTTAAGAAAAAAATCTCACCTCCCTTAAGATGAGATTTTTTTCTTAGAAGAGAAGCTTTTGTTATAAAATTGTTCGTCGGAAGAAAACTTTCTTCTATAGGTGCTAATGAGTTATTTTTAAATATATTTTATGATTTAATAAGATATTTTTTGTAAGTTTATAAGCAATATATGAAACATGTACGAATTTGTTCCATATATAAAATCGATATTTATATTAACTTTTTATACTTATATCAAATAAGTACAAATAAAAAATCAAATGAATAAAGTGTAATATACAATTAAATATTGTAGTTTGCTATGTTTTAAATTTAACAGTACAAATACAAATCGTATACGTATAAAGTAATACAAATTGTAATACAAATATATCTATAACAATAACATTACAATATCAATTATATAGAGTTTTTTAACCAGAAATTTTAATTTTTATGTTTTCTCTCTACAACATTAAAACGTAAAAAAAAATGTACATACATTTATTTGCAAAGCCACTATTTTCAGTTTTTCTTTTCTATCTTCTTTTCAATTAATATATTAGGTGTTGGAATTAATTCGTAGCGTTTTTTAATGAAAGAATGTTATTTATTTCACATGAGCATTAAAAAATACATTAATGAAAGTACTTCCCATCACTTGTAAAACGCTACGAATTAATTCCAACACCTAATATGTTCATACGAAGTACGAATAAAATTAAACGAATAAAATTACTGTTATTAAATCAATATGTATCAATAGGAAAAAATAATAACCTGCTGAAATTAAATTAATTTACTGGTTTCATGTTTCACGAATCATAATGCCTTTTCGCGACAGTGTCGAAAATACCGTAAACCGTGAAAGCCCGGCAAATTTTTGCTTTTGCTGTTTGCCACCTATATGTCCATATATAGCTACGTGCAACAGAGACTAGTGCCAGCGGCTATTTATAAAATATTAGTGAGATGACGTTTTTCAAAGGCAACCAAGTTTATGTGTCGCGTGTATGCTCAAGCTTTACTCGTTTGTACATCAAAGGTCTCGCCCTAATTGGTTGTTTGCATTTGCACGCGCAAATTGTACATTGCTCTTTCTCTCTCTCTCTCTTTTTTCCTGTCTTTTGCTCTTTCACTCCCTTTCTCTCTCTCTCTCTCTCTTCCTCTCTTTTCCTTCTCTCTCTCTTTCTCTTTCCTCTTCATCGACTCATTGTCTATGCTATCTTTCTTTCGACAAGTGTCCTGTTGTGACTGTGCGCAGCTTCACAGAATATCTTTCCGGTGTTATCTGTGTAAATTTCCCGTTTCTACTTGCCAATTATAAATTGTGTATTCATAGAAACTTCACGGAAAAGGAAACGAATTGTAGAATACCTTTATAAATACTGATGACGCGTATGCACAGGTTGTGATGAGAGGGTTTGAAACATCAAAATTATTGTTCGTGTAAGCTGTGCAAAATATTACGTTGAGATATAGATTATAGAAGCGATGGTATCAATATAGTTTTCATTTTTTTCACAATATTGGAATTGCGCTCAATTGCGGTCAATTAGACGAATTGCAGCGACGATCAAAATTCTCTTAATAGATACTGTCAATTTATCGTATTAGTTAAGCGAAATTGGTCGTCTGAAATCCATGTCAATGTCACGAACTTCCACCTAATCATTTCCTAAGATATTGGAAGGATTGGATTGTAATATACATGTATATAGCGCTTGAATTGGAATTCGAAAATTACGTTAGTTTCTCAATTCTATCTGCAACAATCGCGTAGATCCTTATCTATCGTAGAATCAGCCTGACCGTCTTCTGCACTGCTAATGAACAAAAACTTTTCTCTTGTTTTTTTAAACAATATTCTCTCGCTGCTAAACTTTGTAACAAACTTCGACAATCACTTTAACCCGTAGACGAGGTGGCTTTGTATTAAGAGACTTTTGCGAATACCAAAAGGACGTAGAAGGTACGCAGGAAAGCGCACGAAAACGGAAATATCTTTCGAAGTCTTAAATATCGAAGAAATGGTGCGGGTTTAAAGAGGAAAGCAGAACGCATGCCAGATTTATTTGTTCGCAAATAAATTTGATTTCAGACAAAGATACACATAAATTGTTTGATAATCCTTATTACTGAATCTAATAATCTACTGGCATAAAAATGTGTATGATAGTATTACGTTTGATAGTTTTAAATATATATATTATATATATATATATGTGTGTGTGTGTGTGTGTGTGTGTGTGTGTGTGTGTGTGTGTGTGTGTGTGTGTGTGTGTGTGTGTGACTTTTCTACATTACTATTTTTTATTTTTAATATACACAATGTTCGGAAATTCAACCGACAACATTTGTGGGCAGGTACAGCAGACTAAACTGAATCGAAAAGTTCTCTACCATTTTACAATTTTCGCAATGGTTAATAAGATATTAATTATTAAAAATTGCCAAATATTGGGTCTTTAATATTTTTTTTCTTAAATACTATCAATTTTACAGAAAAACTGTAAGGGACAAAAATTGTTTTCCTTTTCATAAAATTTTAAAAATTTTATTTTCTGTTCAGAATTCTAAGAATTTTTTCAGAATTTTTTATCAACTTTTTAGTATTGCATTTTCTTATTGGCAACTATTTTTTCAACATGAGAAAATATGATATTAAAAAATTGTGAAAAAATTCTCAGAGTTCTATGAGAAAAAAATAAATAATTTTTGTCTCTCTCTGTTTTTTTGTAAAGTTGATAGTATTTCAGTAAAAAAATCAATATTCAATGATATTTGATAAATAATATCTTGTTAACTATTGAAAATTGCAAAATGGTAGAGGATTTTTCGACTCAGTTTAGTCCGCTCTACCTGTCCACGAACGTTGTTGGTTGACTTTCCGAACATTCTATATATTTTAAGATGTATGATTATGAAATTCGAGACGAGTTTTAAATTTATATCCGTTAAATTGTAAAACAGGATTTTCTCGTTAAAATTATTCCGAGTTTATAAAATAGTAATCCGTCATAAATTTTCGTAATTAAATTGTAAAACGATTTTGCAGCTTAACGATTCAATTTCTAAATTGAACCCGATGAAGTCATTGACCTCTTTTATATACATATGTATAATGAACAATTTCCTGAGTCAATATTGTTCTCTTATCATGATGAATACAAGTTGTGAATAAATATTCCGTTTTTCTAGACTGAAGATGTCCATGTTTTCTGCTGGCTAAAATATTTGTGAAGCACCTTTTATACTAATCTAGTCTTTGAGAGATAGGTATTTTTTGTTTTGCTTTTTAACATGTTTGCATAACTTTTTGTATTTCTTGATATTTTCGCACATGTATCCGAATATTTTAAATAGAGCTTTTAAAAGTTACTGTTACAAAGTTTTGTGCACGGATACGAAGTTTCGTGAATTAAATTTCAATAACTTTTTATATTATGCTTAATATATAATAATAAAAATTACAACAGAGCAAAAAAAGTATTTAAAATTTAAATTAGTAGAGAACATAACGTATAATTATATTTTATTTTGATGAAAATAACTTTAATCTTCATAATATTTTAATGGGCATATAAATTCTTTATGTATAAAAAGATTATATATTGAAAAATAATGTGATCCATAATTTTCTAGAAATTATTTTTGTAGATGGAGATAATGAAAATATTCCGATAGTTAAATGAAGATAATAGTTTTAAAAGCACATTAGTATAAGAATATATTTTACAATTTCTCTTACCCGAAAACAATGATTTTGCTGATGAAGGATAAAATTTAACAAGATATATAGATCTGAGAATAATCTTGTTGAACTATTAATATAGTTATTTAATAAGACGGTCAAACTGGTTGTCGTGCAGGATTGTTCATTATGCCTAAGATTCCTATTTTTAATAATTATTTTGATGGACCAACAAAATAATTATTTTCGGATTTGTATTTAGCTAAAATTTTTAATACTTTAGTAAAATCATTTTTTTTTTCGTGTAAATACATTTCTAAAATCTTCGCAGACGCATCTTGAATCTCTCTACAGTCTTTGCACTATAAAGTTCTTCGTACGCATATCTTGTTAGCGAGGGAATCACGTACGGCCGCCGTCGGTGTTCGTTAATTGCCGTAATTGCAATAATTAATTCGATTCATTCCCAGCTGCGTCTGATTAATTCGGTCCCTTCGCCCTCTGCACGCAACTATTCGCTCCAGCCGGTACGTTATCGTCACAAACGTGCTTTGAAATTTTGTCATTTAAAAATAAGGAAAGTGCAGCAGTGTACTTTTGTTGAATTCTTTCATCATTGCACGCGAAATCAGAAAGTATTATTAAAAAAAATTAAAATTAAATGTAAAATATGGAATATCTTTGATATTGATATTTTTTTTGTATTTTCAAAATACATATTTGCATATTACGTGTAAAACAATAATTTGTTCAATTGTGATGTAAAAAGATAATAATTTGTGCATTGAATTAACGCATGGAGGCCAGCGTAATTCGCAGTACAACGCATTATATTATATGTATAAATTATCTCGCACGGCAATGAAAGACATTCTTCGCGGGAAATGCTGCATTGACGATTGTGTGTTGGGCGTTACCGCATTTGCCGCTGCGCTTTTGATTCTCATGCCATTCAACTTGACTTTTGCCGCGCGTGAGCACTTTCACCGTATTGAAACGGAGAATGCTCGGAAAGTGCGGCAGGACGATACCGGTATTACTAAAGTGCAGACCGTCGATAATGCACTTGGCATGAATGCAGCGCGCACAAAGTCCATCTTTATTCAATCGTATGACGATAAACAAAAAATCATTTAAAATAAAATAGTTATTTATATATAAATTGTGATATTATGATTTTAATCGCGATGATAAGTCTATGAAACTGAAAAAATATAATAGCATTGTCGAAAATGTTATTTAATTAAAAAATATATATTTAATTCGAATATATGTTTAATTCGTTCGAGTTGTATAATATCTTGTTGAAAATATTTTTTTTTAATTCCGTGTAAATGAGCTGTAAAGATTAAACGTAATGAAAGACATAAATAAATAAAGATTTTAAATTCCTGCTTTCATTATTTTAATTTGTTTGAATTTCCCGTCAGCATTTCGACGGAAATTATTTCTTCTTTCATGGATACGTAATTACGAACGTCGAAATGGAGCACTTGTACGTGCTGCGGATAAATAATTCCAATTTAGTTTGTAATCCGCGCGTTTGCGCTTTATTCACTCCAAACATTGAACGAAGTAGATAACGGAATCATTGAACACACGCACTTAATTTGCGTAGATCGATGAATTTAATACATCATAGCCACTGAATAATGGTTCATCGTTTAAAATATTATATACATAACTTTTCAACATGTGAATGTCAATGTAAGAGTCTTATATAGGATCGGTAATATCGGGATGCACGATTGAATTTTGTATTAATATTTCATAATCGGACTGGGTATATGGGATCATATTGCGCCATGTTTTCACGAAAATGATACATGATTATAACCGATCTAATGCATTCATGAGTAATATGACTGACTGTGATACGTTATGCACGCATTATAATGTTCCAATCTACGAAATTCAGAATAAACTTTATATTTATACGGGGAAAATACAAACTGTTTAATGTTTTCACAAATAACGTGTTTATATTTAATTTACGATAATTACTGCTGTTTGTTAATACAGTATTTAATTTCGTTTACGTTCCAACAATTCCTTTAACGATTCATGTTGCTAATATGCAATCATTTGTCTACTTTATTATTATTGAAGATCCGCATGCTACTTTTGTTAAGTATCAATCTGCGATGTGATGCAGATTGCGTGGTTATGAAATCAGGTCAACTATGTAGTGCGATAGCCTTTCTCCGAAAATACAAGGGTACTTAAATGTCAGGTTACAAAGCCGCGGAAAATAATTGGACGCAAAATTAGCGAAAATATGACGCGACTGACCTCGTGAAACTGATCTTGATAAACAAGCGTTTACTGTTACATACTTGCCACTTAACTGGCGAATGGCACGCGTGCAAAATTTCTAACCACTTCTTGATGCTAATTTCCGTGCATCAGGGTTAAATGGGGCCATGTCGTAACACGAATTTTCCATATAATGCCCTTTCCCACACCGTTCTCTATCAGAACTCTTGATTGCTAATTATGAAATTTGCTCGTGCCGGTAGTAATCATAATAATGATATCAATATTGCGGTTTATTTCATATTCGCAATTAGTGTATGAGCTCGTAGATGCTCTTCCATAAAAAACTTTCTAATTTCGGTAAAAAGAGAAATGCGTGAAATTATTATGTTCCGTTTAATTTGATTCAATCGTTAACGTTTTATTTCAAAACATCGAAATTTTGTCTAAATATTTAATTTTTCAAACATACATCTCTACAAAAATGACTTGTTAATTTTGTAATGAATTTTTCTAAATTTGATAATTCCGTATTTATTTATATATTCTAAGACATTAGACAGTTGCTTTTTATTGTATAAAGAAGATATGCTATTAAACAAATATTTTTATTGTATCATCATTAGAATTAAATTAAGCATTACTTAGTTCTTAATGGAGTATTTCTATACAGAAAAAAAATCTTTACAGAAAAAAATATATTTAAAAATTTTTGTTAAAAAAATACAATTCACATATTTTTAAAAAATTTAAAATTTGATAAATTGAACTCTATTTTTAATGAGTTTCGAGGCACATCTCTGTTAGATTTTTTTATTAAATTTGCACGGAAATCCTGACACTAATTTCATTCGACCTTCGCCATCGTCAGGAATTACCATATTACGTACCTTCGTCATTTGAACATTTAACTTTTAAGCTTTAGGCATCTTGTTAAATGCACAATCTATTCATTCAATATAATTGAAAGAAAATTGTGATATTCACATATCTATCAAATGTTGAGCATCTGTTATATTTTTTATAGAAGAATCAAAATAAATTAATTATCAATTTTGTACAAATATACGAATAAATCCAAATTTATGTTTCATCAATTCCTTACATTATTTTGCTGAAAAAAAGGATAGGATAAAGAAAAAAGGTCATATGTGGGAAAAAAGTTGTGCGAGTGGGAAGTTTGGTGGAATGCGTTACTGGAAAATTTACCAAGCAACTTGGTTTCGTCTGTGAAAATATGTAAATTTTATCTCAGGTTCACACGTTTCTGGTGAGTTCTCTTTTTCTTTCGCCTATATTCCCCATTTTCTTGCGACGCATTCTAAAGCGACAAGTTGTTTTTCTTGGAACAGATTAAATTGTTCCACATCGTCACTGTGCTCTTTGATAATACCACGTGATTTCCTACAACAAAGCTGTTAGCTTATATATTTTTTTCTAATTTTTCGCATTCTCTAGTAATATAGACTGTGTCAAGGATAATTAAACTCATTGTTTTTAAAATTTTTTAAAATATAAAACAATAATTATACGGATATCCGTTTATATTGAACGAGAATATTCTTCATTAATTATAATTAATTTTGTTGAATTATAATTACTAATTTTAACTTACTAATGAATATTTTTATATCCTCATATTTTTAAAAAAGTATCAAGATATAATTTACACAGTCCATAATTAAAATATCAGTAGATCACATGTCCATAACGAAAATACTTTTATAATGAAATTTTTATTAAGTTAATTATAATTTATATATCTTGGAAAAAGATTATATTTTTATATTTCGAGAACTAGTTTTATTATTTTCTCATAGATAATTCATTGAATAAAATTTCTGATTGAAAATGAACGAATTTTCTAATTAAATTAGAATTCTAATTGAGATAATCGCGAATTCTGAGATTAATACAATATTTTTGGTAAAATCTATACTATAATTCTTATTTTTATCAAAATAATTATATCAATCAGAATTTCTAGTTATCTCAACCAGAATTTTATTAGATTTAATCAGAAAATTCTGATTCGATCATTTTCCAACAGAATAATTATATGTATTTAATCCAATCAGACCATTTCCCTCAATAAATATTTTATTTTTATTCACATTTAAAATAGCTTTTATGTGGTATTAAAGATTTTTAATTGACAAATCATTAGCAATGTTAATCACATTGGACAATCAATTAGTAGCATTACTAATAATATATTGAAAAAACTATGTTTTTGACATTCGATTTTGGAATAGCGGAAAAACGGAGGGAGAGAGAATGTTGATATGACCGGGGAAAGCCGTATAATGCGAAACCTCGAACCTCGTAACTGTATCTCGTGGTTACGCAATAACTTTAGCCCGTAACGATCCGGTTCTCTAATCGTCACGATAATGGCGCGGCGACACGTCCGGAGCTTAACGACCATGTAAACGGGCGTCCACGTTGTCAAGTACCGTGTTTTAAGCAGGCAGATCACGCTCGTGAGCGAGCCGGCGCGCTCGCAGCTGTGCCACGCGTGTTACCAAATGACAAAACATATAGTGCCATCGAACCAATGAAGGATGTATCCCTCTGACACGATATATTTTCACGCGAAACGATACATCGGACCGCTCGCACAGCTGAGTCCTGAGCGCAAAAAATGTCTCCCATATTGCAAATGCCCTTGAAATATTTAGCAACATAGATTTCACGCGTGTTTTACGAAATTCCATTTTTTTTTTTACCGATATAATCATGATCGATATATTTTTGCTGTCAAGACATTTAATCTCTATGTCAATCGCGCCAATGGAAAAATAAATTTATCTTTGTCAGATGAATATCTAAACATTCTGATTTATTTATATAGAAGATTTGTTAAAAATTTTAATTTTTCATCATTTTAATTGGTTTATAATCACAGAATTATTACATATTTGTAGATAGTTTAATGTAATTAGTACTCTTTAAATCTGAATCAGTGGATAGTCACTAATTACCCAGTGATGTACTTTGCACTGATAATCAGTGAAGTTCAACTAAGAAAGGAAGAATGTTTGAGCGTTATATACTAACTAAAACACTGATATTTGCACGTTAATTGCAATCTTTCAATACCATATTCATTGAATTTAAGCATTAAAACAAAGTTAGTTAGATTACACATTAAAGATTAATTAGATTAAGGATCCCACATTTAATTCACTAATTACCAGTGGCATACTTGGTACTAATATCAGTGATTATCCACTGATTTAGATTTAGAGAGTATAAATAGAATCTTCAAAAGATGTATGTACATTGTGATACTACTGTTGGTTTAATTATTATTACAATTATGTTAATATCGTAATTATTTGATAGTTGTCAATGTTATACAAAAATGAATAGTGTAAATTATTTGTATGTTACATTTCAAGATTTCAAGATTTTTAACGTTTCTTTAGAAATATCCTTCTTTATAAAATATTTTAAGAATTATTCCCTAATTATATAAGAATATAGACCAGTATAGATGATCCTAATACTATTATTAGTTTTAGATTGATTAAAAAATTTCGTATTCATGAAAAAGGATAATTCCTGTTGATTACATTTGTTTTATAGCCCATTAAGCGGATACGATCAAATATTTAAAAAGAATGAAGACAACTGAATAACCAAGTTAAGCGTTCATGATAAAGATCGACTTGAAATTTTTATTACGAATCTCGATAAAGTAAATTAGGTTAGCAAGACATCATGCTAAGAATATGAGATGATACCATAGCGAGCGATATTTTAAGAAAAACTATACTAGAGAGTAAATTTGATTCGCGCGTCGAGAGGGAAGGTTCTTATCGATTTTGACTTCGCAATATTGTAGGTGCCACTTGAAACTTTGAAGCCCCTTTATACTGTTCAGCGTCGCGTCTGTGCGACATATTAGCATAATGGGAAAAACTTATAAGTCGCCATGCACCATAAACACGAAAGGAAATCATCGTCGATCTTTACGAGAAAGAATCCTTGGAAGATCACACAGAAATCATACAATATTGACAAGTTCTCGCGGAATATTATTATTTACTTACCGTCAGGAGATAATCAAATTATATTTTGTTGTTCTCGAAAAGTTTGTTAATCATTTCGCTATTTATGTGCTATTAATCAAGAGTGATCAGAGAGATGCCATTTCACAGACTCTTACGGCATGCTATGTCATAAAGGAAGGAATAAATTGGCAAGCTCCGAGTGGCGGCCAGCCAATGCGATGGCAGGAGCAAGCACTACATGCAACAAGCATTAAAGTGATGCTGGAATAACAGCCGAATTTAATCGATTTCGATGGTAGACTATTTTAATTCCAATTTAAATATATCGATAATCGTGATATTTTTAATTCATTTCTTACATTATTGTTCTGTCTCACATCTTAAACATATACACCTGTTCTTATCTAACATATTGCAACGCCATCTCTTGCAAGATCAAGCACCTTTTAGTAGACACAATTACTGTTTTGTTTACCATTCTGAGACTTCGTTAAGCATGTACATGTAATTTGCTGAATAATATAAATCTTTTTTAAGCTTTTAATCTTAGTTTCATAAACTTATTATAGTATTATTCGTTCACGTAATCCGACGGATGGTGCACTGTCATTTTGTCTATACGATCTATGAAACTTTTGTATTAAGAAAATATCTATGTCAGGTGACTGTTCTATGAATTAAAAAATAAGTGAGTTTTTAACTTTTTTTCGATTTTAATATAAAGTCCACTGTACTACCTCCTAATTTTACGTCCATTTTAATTCTCTAAATGGATTTTTTATTCCGTTCAGTGAATTCGAGATTTTTATAAAACTCGTAACTGTAATATTATGATAATTTGTTAAGATTTTTAGTAAATTAGGACATAACGAACCAAAAATCATCTCAATTTACTATTACATTATTTCATGTTCAGCACGAAAAATATTCGGAGTATGTAACATTTTGAAAAAAAAAATGCTTTTGAACAGTATAATCTGTGCACAGTTGCTTGAACTGGAAATTTTTAATTGTGAAAGTTTACATAAAAAAGTTATTAGACACTTGTTTAGACTGAATAACGTTCTTTGTTTATTTATATTAAATGTTATTCTTGTAACATATATGTAAATAACACAAGAAATCGATTTTATTTAATCAGCACAGAATATATATATATATATATATATATATATATATATATACATATTTATTCTGTAACTACTAAAATAAGATAACAAACTTTGAGGCAGTAACAGTGAGTTTGTGAACATATTCATATGAACTTTTTTTCATATTTGGTGTGGGGAGCTCAGCCTCGAAGTCTTACCTTATTTTAGTTATGCCCTGTATATAGGTATATACATATATATATGTAAATATATATATATATATATATATATACGTGTATTTTTTCTATGCTAATTTTGATAATATATATTAACACAGTAGGAGATTCTGTTTCTCTTTTGTTAAAAATTTCACGACTTACTTTCGGGAATTTATTATTACAATATCTTGCTACAAAGCACCGAATTGATATCAAACGGCAAATGGTCGATGGGCAAAACTTTTTACTGGCGCACGTATATACCTGGCTGAAAGAGCACTTTCATACTTTCGATACCTTTTTTAATCGTTCATCATATGTAGTCTGTTCACGAGTGGGAAAGCAAACTTCTCCGAGATCCAAACTACTAGAGACTCCCGCCGAAAAGTAATTGAGCGGAAAAACTTTCTGCGCGCTCGCTCTCTTCGCTGCTTCTGAAGCTCTCGCGCAAAAGAGAAACCTACGAAAAAACCGCCGACTAAGGGCTTCGACTCTCTGCGCGGCCGAGAAAGAAATGGTAGATGGAGTTGGAAATATTTTTCACAGCTCCTACAACGGCTGATCGGGCGATAAAAGAGATTATTCTCGTTAACCTATTCTTAATATAGCCGCTAGCAAGAGACGCGGTAGTAAAACGCGAGAAGGAATAATTTGCGTGACGGAAGGACACGTTTTAAAAACACTTTACTGTCGCCTTCGTTTTTGGACGATTTTGCCGATTCCGACTTTGTTACGACCCGCCCTTTTTCATCTCTTTTCCACATAGTTCATTTGCCCTTCATAATGGTACAAAAGGATCGAGACGAGCGTTTCCCCCCTTTTAACGCAGTGTAATAACGCTGCCTGGTATTTTAACGAGGCTGTAAAGCAATCCGCAATAATCTCCACGTTCTTGTACTACTGGCGACTGCTATTCGGCTAACGAAGGACGCCACGGTAAAAGCACGCCAGTACTTTCTGAAAAGGGATTGGACACAAAATCGTAAAGAAAAGCACAAATAGTTACCTTTCTACTATGTATTGTGGTGTTACTTATGAACAGACGTCTTAACAATTCTTTGATAGAACTGCTGAATGTTCTTTTATACACTTCACATTGATCATTGTATTTTGCTATCTCTAACATCAATTTGTACAATTGAGAGAGGGAAACGTATGTGTGAGAGAGAGAGAGATACTTATTTTTACTATAGTTACGAAATCTGGTACGAAATCTCTATGGATGATTTTTAGTTAATTAATAGTTAGTTAATAAAATAACTTATCGATTAGATCTATTAACGTTGCAAATGATTTCTTCGCAATATTTTATGCAATAAATATTTATAAATAATTTAATATCTTTTAATATTAATATAGTCGGTCTCACGTTTTCTTTCGTTCAGAAAGATGGATGTTTATACATGCTGTTATCGTTTAAATCATCAGTCGTTCTTAAAGTACTGTCACGTTTGACCTAAATCGACGAATTCGTCTTCGAAGTCATGCGTGACTCCCTTGACGTTTGTATATCGAACCTTTGGGGTTTATAAAACATATATCGAAAATGTGAGAAGATTGCGAGTATGTAGATCTAATATACAAAGATAGAAATATAAAAATATGAGAAACGCGTAAAAATCAACCACAAAGATTTTATGCAAAGTCGGCTACCAGATATTGAAACTCGTACATTTAGCTTCAAGAAACCTGCACAGAGAATTCTTTTTACGTAGAAACGACGTATTTACGAATGTTGTATCATATAGATTTTTCGATAAAATTTCACCTCGAATGTCACTGTTTAACATTTAAATTGCATATTTTTAAGCAAACGGTGGACGAACAAGCATTCATTTCGTTTAATCTGACAGACGATTTTATTTAACATCCTGCGTCAGTTTGCTCGACGTTCAAAGATAATACCGTCATCTGCAATTCGCTGGCGTCATACGCGACGGTGTTAATCGTAGCGACACGTGATAAATGGCGCGCTGCGATTCCCTCGTCGACGATTTACGCAAGTACGGGCGCGATCGCCCATCGCCGGCATGCATAACGGACGATGCATCGCGCGAGCTGTCAAAATTATCGAATGGAATTATTAATCGTAGCACCCGCGACCGGCAGACCACCGGACAATAGCTAGGCAGTTTGATGTGCATTACGCTTTTACTCTGTAGTCGTCCGACGCGTAGTTAACACGTCGAAACGCGATATCAAATGCAAGTAATCCGTTGAACTTATTGATAATGATTCTGAATTTTATTGACAAGTAGTAGGCTGCTTGTTAAGCACGACATACAACTATAATGCTCGGATAAATTTGCCTGCAGTAATTTATTTCCAATTCATCGACGCGCGTGATTTTATCGCACCGATTTTTACGATAATTTATTCGATTGGATGCACTGACATGAAAATAATAATTACATGTATTTAATGATGCATAATATACAGAATCTATATAATATACAGAATAATTTACGACAAACCTATGAAAGTTTACGAGCAAAAAAATATGTGCAAATAAAGTGATTCTTTTTTCAACATTTTTAAATATCAAAGGGTAAATATTATTTAACTCAATTCTTGAGTTAAATAAACATTTTGTTATTTTTAACTTCTATGTATACTTATAAAAAATTTGAATAAATTTATTTCTATAATCAAATTGTTTCAAAATAAACAACGTTTATATTAATGTGTGCATTTAATATCAGTAAATAATAAATTAAATTTAAATCAAATTTATATATATATATATATAATACTTTTCTTGAGTAAAATTATTTTAATTAAATTAACGACACACATTGAATAGAAATATAAGACCTATAGAAGTGATAAAAAATAATTCAAATTGGATATAATTTAACATTATGAATTTAACAGTAAATACTTGTTTTAGTTTCATTATTACAATTCTCGTATTGTATCATATGATTATCATACAACATGTTTGCTTATATTCCAACATTGTTTTTTTCTGATCTTATTTAGCGGAATTGTTCAGGCTGCAATCGCGACGGATTAAAAGAGCTGTGTATCGGTAAGAAATAATTTTCGAGCGTCGTTTTAGTTCCATGACGACAACAATTCTCTCCTTTTCGGGGTCATGTCACAGCTGAGCTTGTCGTTAACCTTGTCCCGGGCAGACATCAACTCTTCTTATTATTCTAACGATCCTGTCGTTACCCTTCGTCGGGTTTTCTCTTTTGTGAAATTCTCTGCCCATTATCCTTCGCTTTGGTAAAATCGCGTTTCGGGAGATTTCCCTTCTCGAAGGCGATGTATAATTCCGCGACCGTGACGACGACGATCATGCATCCTTTGGCTTTTGCAGGACTGGGCGACGATTTCGCGCAAAGTACTTCCGTGTTATACACGCACGTTAAAACGGCATAAAAGACTCTTTACAATATTTACGTATAACTCAGAAAGATATAACGTCTCCAAAGAAAGGTAAAAGTCTCCTTGATCTTCACACATAAAAAAAAAACGTTAATTATATCTGAAAACTCCGTCTTGTATGAGATTTCTTATGGCAAACGTGACTGATGTGGTTTCAAAGCTTGCAATTAATATTTTTGCGGGCTCTCAGCAGAATCGTAAACAAGCAAGGAAGCTTTAAAGGAAATGTATCTCTCTTATCTTTCGTAATATATAACGTTAAGAAATTGAAAAATATTTCTGAGATAAAATTATATGGTCAAATATTTTCCGAACTGACAACTTACCTACTGTGATAGAAATACTAGAAGTATACAATGTTCTTTACACGAAAATACGTGTGTACTATAACTTATTATTAAACAATCTAAATTTTTACGTATTATTTAATTTTACTTGTATTCTTCTGATTGAAATATTAATTTATCTGATTATGTATTTATTGCGAGAAATTATTTCTCTTCTTTGTGTTTTTTCAATATATGATGTACTTAAATTTAAATCACATATATTAAATGTCGCATATATTTGTCTTTTGCGTCGCATGATTTGTGCTGTAATCTACATGAATCCCAGATGCAACATTTCTTTTCAATTTCCTCTCCGATTAGCATTTTGCATTTCGTCATTTTAATCGTGCTACGTCTCTCTCTTTTTCTCCCATGAGTTACACGATCCTGGATCGAAATAATCATTCGCTTCGACGGCAATTGGTTCAGTGATATCACATGTTGGGCTCGCCCAGATTCTGCACTAAAGAGCGCGATTACATAAATACCGTAAATCTTGCGATACCTAGGTGCCAGCGCGCGTTTGTACGCAATTTTTACGCGCAGACACGCATTTCGTATCTCGATGGTTATCTCTCAACGGTTTATAGCCAGCTGGTACAGGCCACGACCGGCTCAGAGCCTGTGATAACGTTCATGCCCAAAGGGGGGTGGCAGTTCAACCAGAGTGAGAGAGGGAAGTAGGCAGGGGACGCGATGTTTTACGACGAGCTGTAAAATATATGCATACTATATATAACGGGTTGCGTAAAAAAGAAGAACGGGCCACGATGACAAGGAACAGGATGGATGAGAAGAAGCCCGGTGAAGCGTAGAAGATGGGGAGGGGGAGGGGGGGGCGTATCAAGGAGGCAGAATAAAGGATGGGACGTGAGGTTGCTGAAAGAATGTACGCGCATAACATATGATGTATTTTGGACGGAATGATATGTTGCGTCTTTCGAAGCATATAGATTGTTGATATTATTCCGGAAAAACACAATTTGAAAAATATAACTAAATCATATATTTATTAGATATTGTATGTACCTATATCTGAACAGCAGTATAATTAAAAATGAGAATAATTGCATGTACATAAGCTCATCTTTTTTTACGAAATTCATCTTCAACATTATTATTATTTTTTTAAATAAAAAATAACTTACATAGGTAACTTATTATTTGTGATAATATTAAAATATATATGGGTAATCCGAGATAATTTTTTGTAATATTTAACGAAGATATCATACTATTATACTTAAGCTACGAAATGGATAGAATCTATGTGGGTTAACTTTTCATTTATATTATTGATCTTTTATTTTATTATTGAATTGAATTATTTAACCGTCGTACATATTTTGATATCAATTTTATTCCCAAATTATTCGCATCGATACATTTAACAATAAGCAGTTAATCAGAGTGTGTATCAAGAGACCGTTATATCTCTAATTAATCGAATAGTTATATCTTTAATAATGAAGGTATATGTATTGTTGCGGGGATTAATTAATTTGATCACGATATTGCATACAAAAAGAATGAAGGTAACCCGAAACAATATCTTTATTTAAGGAATCTACTTGTCTCATATATTAAAATAATAATCTATATTAATAACTAAATAATTAGCTAATATATATATATATATATATATATATATATTATATTAATAGCTAAATATTATAATTATATATGTATATACAGGGTGTTTGGAAAATAATAATAAATCTTTCGCATAGGAGTAGAATGGATAAAACTGAGAAGAAATGTCCTCTACCATTTTATAATTTTCGCGATTTTAGTTAACAAGATATTAATTGTTAAAAGTTGTCGAAAATTGGTCTTCAATAATTTTTTACTCAAATACTATCAACTTTATAAAAAAATTGCAAAAGACGAAAATTGTTTTTTTTTTCATAGAACTCTACGAATTTTTTCAGAATTTTTTATCAACTTTTTAGTATTGCATTTTCTTATTTTTACCAATATAAAAAAATACGGTATTAAAAAATTCTGAAAAAATTCTAAAAAAATCTTAGACTTCTACGAGAAGAAAATAAACAATCTCTTGCAGTTTTTCTGTAAAATTGATAATATTTGAGTAACAAATTGAAGATCAATTTTCGGCAATTTTTAACAATAAATATCTTGTTAACTATTGCAAAAATTGCAAAATGGTAGAGGGCTTTCCTTCTCAGTTTAGTCCATTCTGCCTCCATGCGAAAGATTTATCGTTATTTTCCAAACCCTATATATATATATATACATATATAATATATAATTATATTTGTATAACAATACAAATTTTAAAATAAATGTTTACTCTATCAATCAGCTTAATTCGAATTTATCAATTTATATTTGTCGAATATTTGCAGATTATATGAACTGAGATTGTTTTGCAAAAATGAATGAATATTATATTTTACAATTTAATGTTAAACTTAAATTTTACTATAAAATATTATAAATGTTAAAAAAATATAAACTTCACCATTCGCGATCTCTAAAATATATAATTGTTTCATTTTATTTGTAATCGATACGACTGTTAAAGTAAATTGGAGAGGAATGGAATTGTACAGAATTAAATGAATAATGTCATGATATATATACATATATATATATATATAATATATATATTATACACAATAATATCGTAATGGTTTGCGTCCCTAATATTTCGAGATTAACTGCCTACGATCGATTACCGGATTACGAACTCGTAAAAGCAGGATATCCGATAACGAATTGCCGCGATCCTGAGATAACCAAAAGTTTCGGGTAATTGGATATCTACTTGGATATCTACAGTAATACCAAGCTCTCAGAAACTGCGGTATTTGTGTTTGGATCGTAGGATTAATAAGCTTTTTGCAATTTAATTTTTATTTATTTTAATACTTTTAATATATTAATTATGTTTGAGGAATGACTTACTTGACGTTATTTCTTTCTTATCTTTTGCAAATTATTTTTATTTTGCTAAGTAGAAAGAAATCTTTATTATTGATTAATATTTATTTTTATGTTTTTTTTTGTTTCTATCCAAAATAATCTACATCGAATGGCTATATCGGAATTTTCTGATAATATATAATTTTAATAACATATATGCAAAAAATGCATAGAAAATACGTAAGTTTCTTATCGCTTCTATATATTGGCGAATAAATTGGGATTACAATTGAACTAATCTGAAATTAGTACCGAGCGTATACACGGAAGCACATTACTCGAACAATTCGAGTAACATTATTAGCCTATATTTTTGCGACGTTAAGCATACCAAAGGGATTAAGTATCCCTCGGAGAAATACCTTTTGAATTATAATCGCGCCCATCGATTCACATACGTTCCAGTCACTTATACGCGTTTTTGGCAAAAGGGCCAAGTACCGACGTGGGTGGAAAAAGCTGGGGTGAAAAAGGAGATCGATAGTGCCACGCTAGGTGGAACGTCCTCGAGCAGTGTTTTGCATTCGCTGCGTGGCTCCTCCGGGCCGTTGTTTATTTAATCGTGGGAATCGCGATGGCTCAGTGCCAGGTTACAACCCGCCGGTATCCCGCTCCACGCCTGCGCGATCACGCGACACACGAAGAGAGTCATCGCTCGAATACAAGTCCGTATATAAATTTATGATAATGACGTTCCTCCTCCACATATATCTGTAACCTACCACGTTCTTCTTTCCTTTCAATGCTGCTACCACCGCTGCCGCTACCGTTTCCGGCTTGTGTGTGCGCTATTCCCGACGTATATATATATATATATATATATATATATATATATATATATATATATATACACACACACACACCAACATTTCATGCTCTCTGCTTTCTACCTTTCGCCGCATTGTTGTATGTTGTGCGCGCCCAACGGGACGAAGACCCGATTTTACATTTATATTCAACCGTTCGTGATAGTTTGCAAAGGGACGCTGGGACGCGCGCGTGCCACGCTTGGTTTTACCAAATCGGTAGGATCGACACGATGGGCTGCGTCCCGGTGTCACAGTGAGACGCGAAAATGCGTAACGGCGCGAGTACGCGAAAAAAGAGAGGGAGGTGCGTGCGCACTTTTATCTTTATTTATTTATTTTTTTTTTTTTGTTTAATACGCGTTTCAGCCGGATGCGCCGCGTAAATCTCGTTGCGCGCGTTTAATATCCTGTAACACGAGCGCCTCTCCATTTTGCATTAATTTCGCACCGTCGATTTATTTGCGATTTGCGCTCGCTAACGGCACGGCGAGTGCGAGCCACCTTGCGAGCGTTATCAAACTTTCACATGACCGGGATGGATTAATTTATACGACGATGGAACAACAATCGAAGGATGGCGCGTGGCTCTGCGACGAGTGTAAAACAATTTTTTCCATAACCTTCTCTCCCACGTCTGTACGCCACTTCGTTATGCGTAAAACTTTCAGGCGCAACAACGCTGTTACTACTACTGTTGCTGCCGTTTGGCTGTCCGGTGTTAGAGCAGACTGACGGATAAATGCGAGACGGGGGTGTTACACGTCGAAAAGTTTGCACGAGGGAATTGGAATTTCAGAGTGAGAGAAAGAGAGACGAGAATATGCCGCCACAGTTTCCAGCAAATTATTTATTCTGGTGTTCTACGAGTCTTTTTTTCAAACAAACTTTCGTCTTGCAGGCTACAACTAGTGTGATTATTTATTCAAGCGTTAGTAGCAAATGATGAAGATATCTATTTATTATTACATAAACGTATTCGAGTCAAAATATGGCCAATCTATCGTTTTCAATTGAATAAAGTTGATATGACATCTCAAAAAATATTTTAAATTGTGTTATCAATGTAATTGTATGATCGAATTTTAATTAACAAAAAAAAATAATTAAATTGTAATTTAATTGTGTATAGTGTACAATTAGACAATAAAATAAATCACTTGTAATATTGTCCAGACTCTGATTTTGTTGTCTGTTATTAGCAGCCAGATTGTGATTTTTTGAATTTGTTCTGAATCAGAAATTTTTATTGAAACAGTGTCGTGTATTATGCAATTAATTGTCAAGGATTTTTGTTCAATCACGAAACGGAAAGTTTACAGCTTTTAAACACTAATAATAAATGATCTTCTTCGATTAAATACCTAGTAAATTCCTGTCATAGTCGCATGCAACATGCATTATCTTTTGTGTGAGTCATATTTTTCGATCCAGATCAAACGCAATAGCGTGTCAGTGTTATCATGCGCTTAAGAGAAATACTAAAAAGATAATCATATTCTTCTTTTCGTTTCGCGTGCTGTTAATAATCTTTTTAATATCCACATACAGAAAGAACGATTTTGTTAAACGATTTAAAAATAATTTTGTTAGAAACTGGTCACTAGAGTATTAAAATTACATTGCTTATTTTTTATTATTTTTTTAGTTTCCAATATAATTATTTCGATGGTCTAACATAATTATTTTTTTTTATGTGTCTAGAAAATTTCGGATCTTTCAGCAAAATTTTCTCTATGTAAGCAATGTTATATCGAAATGGAATTCAGAAGCAAGAATGATTCATAGAAGAAATCTCCAAAAATGCTTCAAACATATGCGAAATTATATGTACGCAAAAAAGTCAGATGTTCTCGAAAAATAAAACTCACACTGTTGAAACGCTTGATCAAGTAAGATCGATTGCTCTTTCTGGTCTTCTCTTTATTAAACCACGATGTTCTATCGGACACTCGTGTCATCGGTTTTTTCGGGATTCTCCTGTTACCGCTCGACGTTTGATCCCAGGGTATAACGATACAGCAGCGCTTTTTACCGTGCACGGAATAGTTGAAAAAACTCTGTAACGAGTTACCGCGACGTATTCTGTTTACAGAGCAAAACCGTCCGTCCGTCCTAGAATTACACGCCGCGCACTCGCCATCGACGGTACCGAAAATATTTTTTGGTCTCGAAACAAGCAACTGTTCCATCATCGATATCCGGCGCGACGCATAGCGAGTTCCGCAACGGAAGTGCGGTAAACGTCGATAATGGATGAGCGTCGATCAATGCCGGGTGCGCGAATCCTCTTTAACGCTGCCGATCCTGTAACAACTGGTGTGAAATAGCGGCACGATCGGCGCATATGTACCAACTGGAGAATTAACGCAAAATGTATCAGACTGTATACTATATATAGGTACATACATATTGTCATTTTTGATCGGGCATATGTGTAGTTTTACACACATACGCACGCACGCACGCACGTACATCACATGCACTTAAAAATTGTGAAAATGTAGGAATAAACGGACAGCCAGTTGTCAGAATAGTTGGACACCTGCGGCGAGCACGCGCAGATATACAGCTGCTTCTGAATATTCATCCGGCAGCGTTATCCCGTTCGAAACTTACTAGGGACAATTTAAATAAGTCAACGAACTGGTTCTCCTTGGTCGGAATCCCGAATGAGCGCGGTGACGATAGACGCCAAAGGCCTTGTAATGGGATTTACTTTCGATTATATCGGTCAGAACTTATCTGCTGCTGCGAACTGCATTAACGCCGTCGAAACTTTAGTACTAGCGAAAGTTTCATGCTCGACAAGTTTAACATGTCTCTGTCCGGATATTGAATTAATCACTATACTATGTAGAAATCCCTGCGAAAGGTACTTTGTTAAAATTCCATGCAGAATGTAGCAGATTTAGCAGGTCGCTCAACTGTCGGTCCCGTCATTTTAGATTAGTCTAAAGATATCTTTACACGTGTAAAGCGAAATTTGTTAAAATTATATTTACATTATATTTATCTCTCAATATAAATTATCAAATTTTAATTTTAATCTTGAAGAAATCATTAAGCTTGGTAGGAAATGTATTTTTGCTATATTATGCTCATAAAATAATAAATAAGCTGTACTCTCTCTTTGTCTCTCTCTCTCTCTCTCTCATTTTTTTACTTCAAATCAACCATTTTTGGAAATTTTACATGTTCCAGCCGATCACACTTTTATTTCAATAAATCGTACTCAGTGAAATGTAGCAGATTAAATCAGGTCGCTCAATTGTTAATCCCGCTAGATTTGTCTAGATACATATCTTTACATATGTAACACAAAATTCGTTACAACTGTATTTATTATACTGTATTTATCAATATAAAATATCTTGATAAAAAATTTCAAGTTTTTCTCAAAGCAGATTCCGTTTAAAACTTAGCTTTTTCTGTCTAATTATCAAATTTAAATATAGAAATCATTAAGTTTGGCGAAAAACATATTTTTGTATTATGTTCATAAAATATAAATAATGAATTTCACTCTCTTATTTCTTTACTTCAAATTAACCATTTTCCGGAAATTCTATGAGTGAATTTCAATCGATAGCACTTTGATTTCGATAAATAGTCCTCAGTAGTCTTTAATCCGTCTAATAAAAGTGACGTGAAAATAGGAGTGTGCTGAATGCGAATGTGCTAGCGCGTGGAAAATCGCCGCAATGTCTGATCGATCAAGAGGAAGATGGGAAATGAGAAAAAGAGAGATTACGTCGCCTTAGGAATGATAAAGTTTCCCGGGCGATTTATTGAGGTAAGCGACGAGGTAAAGCCTCATGGTTGAATCCGTACCTAGATATTCCCATCGATTCTCCGTCACCGAATCGATCAAAATCTTATTCTTATCTTCCGTCTGCTATGCTTCTTACTTAATTTTTTTCGATAATTTTAATTGCTACCGTCGATCACGAAAGAAAATCCCGATTGTATTTTGAATATTCGAAGTTCTATTCGCGAGCAGTAATTGCAATGTTTCCTGTCAAATGATAAAAGTTGGATTTGAAATATTACGAAAATTGGCCTAAGCAAACAGCGCTAATTTATTTATTTAAAGAATATTATTTACATAATGAATTTATTTATTATTTAATTTCTAATTTATTTATTTAATAAGAATAAATTGGATACAGTTGAACAAATATTTGCTTTAAAAAATAAATTATATAATATTTATTTCTGATTTAATTATAATTTCTTTTTCTTTTCTCGCCAAAATGTACGCTTTTCAAGTAATAATTGCAATGCATCGAAACAAGATATATGGTTGATATCTCTTTTTCCTTTTTATATCCATTTACTCATCAGCGTTATCTATGAAGATATTCACGGACGATGTAAAGTTCGATAATTGCGCATTTTGACGTATTGCTGATGGCTGCATTATCATGGCGGATAAAAAGCGTGAAGAGATTTCGCCATTTTCATATATTCAATAACTTTGTTTCTTATCTGTTTGTTTTAACAATATCGTTAACGCTATAGGAAAAGTATCAAAAAGTCTAATTATTATGGTTATTATTTAGTATCCTTGCATGGCATTTCCTAAACTTTCCTAAGTGCATTTTAGAGAGAGAATATAATAAAAAACGAAATAATAAAAATATTTTTTTGGAATCACAGAATGACATAATTGTCAATTATCTTTGCTCAATTGTGAAAATACGATGGTCATGGAGAACATGAGAAAAAGTAATTGGAAAGTACAGGTACACGATCCTTTCGTATATTGTGGTACTCGAACGTGTTGTTTTAATGATGGCATTATCAGAGCGATTAACACGGTTGACGCACCGAAGGCCCAATTAGCGCAACGGAGGCTATTAGTAGCGAACGGATAATGACGGAATTGTGGAACGGTTCGGCAGTTTCGATGTCGGATCCTGATCGTGCTTGGGGTAGCATCGAAGAAATTAAGCCCGCCGACGGAACGCCAAACCGTGCGGCAACAAAGCGAGGGCGTGATTATTCCACTCTCATCGGCTCTCCAAGCTTCCGTAATTAATAGCTGTTGCGATTAGCACGGTCATTTCCGAAGATTGTGGTGGCGAATGTGGAATCTACGTGCAAATTGACGCGAAGGGTTCGAAGATGATGGTCGATTGGCGCACGAGAGGCATCAATTTGTAGAACAAAAACGAATACTTGCTGCGTAAAGATTATACACCGCATTGTCTCCTATTAATTAATTCAGCATATCGTGAAAATCCTATTATTAATGCAATAAGATCATAATCTGGATTAACGTACTTCTAATTAATTCGGACTTTTTTCATGCATATGCGCATGTAAAAAAGTAGTTTTTCATTACCGGTACGGAATACATCGGTTCCGTTTACATCAGTTATTATAGATATTTACGGCATTCTCTGAACAGCCTTTCAGTCAGCGATTCTCGTGGACTGTTTTCCTTTCCGTGGAGTTTTTTCCTTGAGTGTGTATTCGTTGAAAAAAAATTCCACTACGTGTATATTTATTGTTTTTTAATTTCTTTTTAGTAAGTAACTTCTGTTATTTTGCCTGTTTATTGATTATGAACATTTTACCGCTTGAATTATGTCACCGGCAATTTGATTATTGCGTGCATAAAGGAACAAAGAAGGACAGCGTGAAAAAGACTCCTCTGCCGTTTATGTCCGTCATATTTCCGACATCAATGTCGCTTACGAGATAAGATAAAAAAAATTGCCTTTGCTTCTTTGATTTTCCTCGTCCATCCGGAAAATGTGCAGAACGAGATAGAGCGGGGTAGAGCGGCCAACACCAGCGGCGGTGCTCCACAAAGGTAATTGTTTTTATCGTGCATTTTCTCTGTACATTTGTTCTTTATTATACGCGCGCAAGGATGAGGTTTGCGTTAGTACGTTTCCGGCGCTTTTACGATCCTCCGTGATGCGAACGCGGTTTTAACCGCGAACGGGAGAATCAGAGCGCTAAATAACGCGCGTTAGCCCGATTAATGCGGTTAATTAAAGGAATAAATTAGTACGTTGATTTATATATAACGACCGCGGAAAATATTAAAACACGAATCCGCATCAGTCGTATCTTCTCGCGCGATAGCGGCGTATAACTCGGACATGTATTTTCTCCCTTCTCCCTTTTATTGCGAAATAAATCGAGAGAAAATATGATTGTCTTCCCCGAGAGCTTACGAACGTGCGAGATGTACGCTCTGTCATGAATTATCGCGCGGACGCTCGCATTTTTAATTCGCGCCGAAACAGTTTTTCACTCGTAATTAATTAACTAACTCATTAAACGCTCGGGAGAGACATGTATACGTGCGTATACGTACACGTTTCGTCTATGTGGCGGTTATTTTGTTCCTACGATCATTTCGTGAAATTAATATTTATGAGAAACGGCGGTCTCGTATACGCTCTGTTATTACGCCCATTGCGCTGGGTCGTTTTGAAATGTTTCTTCGAGTAAACGCAGAACTTGCAACATTTTCATTCGTAATCAAATCTGTTGTGATATTTCACTTTGTAATATGGGAACTATAATAATACAGTAAGATAAGATACAATGCCAATAAAGCGATGTAATGATGAGTAACTCATCTCCTTCATTGCCAAGTAGATACGCTGAGAAGCGTATTATATTTCGATAAGCAGCATTAATACAAAATTGCAAATGTAGCCGATAAAAGCGTATGCGAACGGTATCGATATTGTGTACAGGGATATAATAAAGGGAAAAATGATGCGGCAGAATATTTAAGATCGATAGTAATTTAACTTATATTATAACGTAATTATTTTACTTTCTTATTGGCATCGTCTTTTACCCTTAATGTGGATAAATGAATTGAAGCTGCCATTTTTCGATATAATCAATTAATCTTGTAATTAAAATTTTAAAAAATGTATATTTAAACTTACGGAATATTTATACATATATTATTTTTTTATGTTACAGTTATTCGAATATATCATAATATCACTGTGAAATTATGTCTATTAAGCTGATATAGTCACTTCAGCTTTCAGGTTTTCGAGAGTTGGGGATGGAGCAACAATATCGGGAAGTGAGCAACTAATTAGCACAAAAAGAATATGCCGTATTTATTTTTTTTTTTTTTTGAGTGGCTGTGCTAACTTTATTCTTATACTAGCACAGTCATTGATTTCTAGGAATTGGCTGGAGCAACAAAATCGGGAATAGAGCAACAAATTAGCAACAAAAAAGCACTAAATTTCTGTGCAACTTTTATTCGATTGTGCTGAAGTGGCTGTGTCAGCTTAATAGATGTCTGTGAATTATTTGCCAGATCTTATTTGTGTGTTCGCTTTTTCGAAATAAGTTACTCCGACAAACATTATTAAATTTGGAATGTCAAATTATACTCAATTTGAGTTATTTTCAATCATTGTTATAAATCACCACTGCTTCTACTCAATGTATCATTAATTTAATTAAAGCAACGAAGTTAAACAATTTGACTCAAGAAACTGCATTAAATTTGATTCAAATTTAGTTTATTTAGTTTATTATTTACTAAATTGCAAATACTAATAGAATGTTAATTGTTTACTTTGAAATTGACCATAGAAATGTATTGATTTACATTTTCTCGTACATAAAGGTTAAAAATAACAAAATGTTATTTAACTTGAGAGATTGTGTTACCGCTGCGCCTTTGATATCTAACAGTGAAGATTAAAATGTCACTTGATGTAGAATGTCGTTTGATGTAGCTTCAAAGTCTCTTTTGGGAGAAGAAAGTAGTGGGTTTTAAAAGTTTTAGTATCTTTATCATTAATGTCCTCTTTTTAAAAACTTAGTCTCAAAAAGGACGTTTAAAAACGGTGTTAAGTAGTTAGATGGACATAGTTTTAAAATAATTTAAAATGTAACATGAAAAAAGGAAGTGGCTTTTTTCTTTCTTTTTAAACTGTGCACGAGTGTTCTTAAAGGAAAAATAATATATCTTAATAAAATAATAAAACATGTTTTATTAATCTAATTTGTAGATGCTATAAAAATATTATGTATGAATAGATGATTATTTTTACAGTTCGTCACTACATTATCTTTACTATACGCAAGTGTATATTGCATGCGTATGAGAGGATTAAATTTTCATTTTATCTTCTATCTTTATCTAGGACATGCCATTAAAGTGTGCCATCCGGTAAGATGGGCAATCGCTGATCAAGGGACGAATCACTATTAAGTGACTCTAGCTCTTTAAATGACCATAGGGAACAACGTGAGGGAGGTCAAGGCTTCGAATTCCGTTTTCCGCAACGTCATCGGGCGGAGCGGAAGGCGATAGCGAGCGGTAACGTCGAGGCTGTTAAGTTCTCGCTCTCGGAAGGGGTTCAGTAGATCCTGGGGTTGACGTGCCGCTCCATTAGCGACAAACGAGGCACCCGGATCGATATGAATGTGACGATAAGCGCGAAATGTGGAACAGAAGCTTTATTGTTCGTCTAGAATACCGACAATAAAAGCGTGGTCGCGCCCAACAATGCCGTCGGTCCCGCTCGTGTGTGCAACCATTCCGCTGCCATTTCCCATCTCTACCACCGTCGTCTCGCTTAATACCGACCCTCGAGTGCCAAGTACGTAACCGCCTCCCTTTTATCGCAACGATATCCGGACTTGCGGTGAAGCCCCGATCGTCGCCTTTTTCCCCGATAATGAGCTCGGTCTTGGTTTTCATAGTAGGGGTTCTATCGCCCTCGATTATTCGCGTCAGTCCCGTAACTTCTGAACCCGAAATAAATTTTTTCAAAAAAAAAATCATAACGCGTTCAAAAGATAGGGCTTTATAATTTTTTATTAACTGTGGAAAATAATTATATGTATAAAATAGTGATGAACAGTGAAAAGCAAAAGTAGATAAGAAACAAAAGTGCAATTTTTCTTTCATACATTGTCGTAAATAGAATATATGATTCGGTCTTGAAGTTAAACCGGAAAAGACATTAAAACATTGTTCAGTGCATTTTAATTCCATCATACTATATAATCTTTCAACGAAAGAGAATCACGTTCGAGCTTCGCATTGCTCAAAAGATATTCTTTTCTTCGTGCGAATAAACTTGCCTCATACGAGAGCTTTGTAGCGAGGGAAACACAGGATTTTTATCTTTCACCGTCTGTTTCCGGAACCCTCTCGCCGACCATCTCTCTCTTTATCCGTATCTGCTGTGCGACGACGTGAGAAAAGGGAGAAAAAAAAGGGTACGACAGCGCGCTGTCCGCATCTATCTGACTGTTGGGGAAACGCGCCGGTGCCCATTTGATCTCGGGCTCATGGTATCCGTGCGCAACGGTCCAGGATGCAAATGATGCACTCTCCAGAATTAAAGTGTCTGCAGCTACACCTGCAGCCGAATTCAACGATGCGGCAGGGACGAGGCTGTTTCTCGGTTACCGCGTATTTCCACACATCCTCGGGCATGCTTTTTTGTTCCTTGATATTTCCTGTCTTCTCCTTGGTCGCCTACACTGTATTTCTCATCAACCGCTGGACAATTCTCTCTCTTACTTTCATCTATTTTTTTCTTTTTATTTTAACCGCAAATATAAAGCTATTTGCATCAACAGTCAAAAAAAGAAAAATACATGTTGGTAAATTAATACGTAATTTGTTATTCATTAGTTTTATCTTCATCAACTAACTTGTAAGTGAAAATTTCATGTGATAGAGTTTGAGATACATATATATTACGGTGTGTTTGATCAATGCGATTAATCATGTTTATGTCTGTTCCCGACGTGATAATATTACAATGCACGATAAATGCCGCCTCGTAAACCTGCAATGGTCTGTACGGAGCTTCATCTTCTGGGATAATAGAGACATTATGATTATTATCATGTTTGAACATATTCACCACGTGTCTTGTATATTCCAGCTTAGTTGCCAGCTTTGCGCTTATCCGTGTATTCCCACCCTTCTGGCGTCCGTTTTCCTCTCGCGTAAGATCTGAATACACCAAGAGAGAAGAGAGAGTTTTCCCTCGCATCCATATCTAAACTTAAACTCCCGTTTCGCCTTAATAGCGAGTGCAAGTACATTCAAAGGAAGTTCCGAAATAATTTCATTACACTCTATTATCAATAACGCCGTACCAACTTTTGCGTCGGGCTATTTGCGAACTGTATGCGTCATTCCTTGAAGAAATAATAATTTTGTATTTACTTGTACATATGCGTATCTTGTGCACGAAAAATCTTTTTTATTAAAATATAAATATCGCTCTATATTTTTAACTGTTATAAAATTTAAGCAATTGTAATGTTTTCTATATACACATAAAATTAATGAGTATAATATTGTGCAAACATATATATAAAACTAATGTAGCACACAGTTTATAAAATTGAAAAATGTATTTGTAAATTTATTAAATATTATTATATATAATATTAAGCACCAAGATCCGCTTTAATCGAAAATAAGATTCTTTCTCATATTTTATTCTTACACAGTTGGAAAATTGGTTAACACATTTTACGTGTCCTAAACAATCTATTCAAATTTTCAATTTTTTATGTTAATTTAACACAAAATATATAACACATAATTAATATGACATATAAAATTATAATGAATTGAGAAAAATGGCCCCTTTGATGCCATTTAAAAAAAATTGTGACGCGCTAAAAGAAAAGATTGGCTGCTGCTGCAATTTAGATGGTAAAATATGACATAGTATTTTTAATTGGCTACAGTCAATTTTTAGTTGCATTAGCTATGCGCAATGTCAGTATACGATTTTGATAGATTAACGTAATCAAAAGTTGGCTACTGCGGCCAATTAAAAATGCTATGTCATATTCAGCTAATCTTTTCTTTCAATGCGTTATAGACCAGCCAACTTTTGCTAAAAGATTTGCATTTGGTTGGCAAAGATCGAAAATGACTATTCATACATCGTGTAGCAAAATTGTTGTTGGATAGTGTTAACAATAATATAATATTATTAAGTAATGATATTAATAATGTTATTTAAGTAGAAGATATATTCGCAGTGATTTGTTATGCTATCAAATTTCTATCGAAATTACATTATTGAGCGCATAAAATAGCATTATCAAGAATTATTGTTACCAGACTTTAATGCGTTATCGATATAAAAAAAATTCTTTCGGCTCTTATGAACCAGCTTTTCAGCGCACGCACGTTCCATTTACAGCGCACACCGAGTTTAGGATAGTGATCCTAAACGTCTCCGGAAATCCGTTGATCGTGATAGATCTGCGTATAACGTCCATAAAGTTCCAGTGTAGTGCAGTATACTGCGAGGTTTATGGTCTCCCCTTAACCCCATGGGAGAAGTGCGTCGCCTCCATCCTCGTAAGGTTGTAAATCACCCTACCGGATGCTTGATTCATTGGCCGTTCCTTGCAATATGGATTTTCAACCAGGATAACATAAATCGCTTTCATGACCATATTGATAAGTTTCCATCGTGATTTCTTGATAAAGCTTAAATACTGCTTATTTTTGCAGATTGATAGTAGCAGACAATTGTTAGTTACGAATTTCATCTGAGAAATCATGCTATAAATTCAAATTAATATTTTTGTATTAATAAGTATTTTATTTTTGAAGCTTGTTATTTAAGTCGATAAAAATAATTGCGACATTGATTTTACTTAACATTACTTAATTTGCAATGCTAATCCACAATCTAGTAACAGATGACGAATAGTTATTACGTAATGAATAATTAATATATGTATTATATATCATTTATTTACTTTTCTAAAATTTTATTCCTTTCGAAATTTAAACCATGTATAATAGAATTTTAATTAAAGAAGAAGTAATGCGAATAAATTCTGACTTTTTTAATTTTAAAATTAAGATAGTTGGTCCAGAAATCGTCAGGGTACCAGTAATCACCAAGTTCACGTATTAAAGATGTATTTCAACGCTTTCTGTCGATCATGAAGTTTGCTGATATTTTTATTGGTTCCAAGGAAGTATTTACAATGTTGTGTTACATTATAAAACTCATAAATATATGAATTCATTATTGATTAAATCGAATATGTGCAGCAACCGAGTCTATGTGTGATCAAATGCTTCATTGTGAGGTTAAAGAGTGAGGTAAAAGATACTGTTTGACATCTCGTGTGATTTTGGATTGACAACTTGCATGAGGTAAATTGAGCTTCGAATTATAAATCGAGATCGCAATTTTAGTACACCATCACAAATTATTGTTTCATACAAATTTCATAGTTTTTTTACGTGACAAGCACTGGTCCACCCAGGCACTGTCATTCGAGTAATCGCCATATCTGTCGATTCTGGGACTAGGTGAGCCGAAAAAAATTCTTGTAAATCGAATAATAATGTATTCAAAATCCAAATAAAAAAATTAGATCCGTTTTAAATTATTATTATTTAGAATTCTACGAATTAGTAATCGTCATAGGCATAGTCGAGTTAATGTAGTTGAAACAACTATTAATATTTATTGAAAATTTATGTAATAATAATAGTTCTGAAAAAAAATATATAAAAAATTATAAAATATATAATTAAAATATGTATGTATATATATATATATATAAATTTATGTGCCTGAATTATTCCATCGTTCGTGTATGCGATAGTTAAATACGTATGGCGATATGTAGGACATACGACCATGACGATTATTGGGCAAATCATTATGGCGATAACTCGTACATTTGCGCCTTCTAATTTTTACGAAGGATTTTTCAACAACTAGGTAGTAGGTATAAGAATTGTAGAGTGACGTTTTTATTCATCACAAAAAATTAATTTAAAATAACTTAAAATAACAGTCACTCACTTTTCAATCTGAAAAATATAAATTTGCAAAGTCAAGCGTTTTGGTTAACGTGACGATTATTGGGCCAACTATCTTAATTGCATTGGGAAAAGAAATTTTTCACAAATATTGCTCTACGTAATTTTAGTATTTCAATATGTTATACAAATTATTAATAAATTTATTTATTTTTAGTAAATTATTTTGAGACTTTTTATTTATATATGTTTTTATAAATCTAGAAATAAAAATGTACATATTATGTAAACTAATTGTCTTGCGAAGCATGACAAGTGATTATATTTATAAACTCTTTAATAAGAATATTGAATAAAGAAGGGAACACATTCTAGCGCTGTACTATATCGATAGGTATTTGTGTCACTCGAACTGTCTATTTTATGTTTATAATAAAAATGAGGTTTTCTCAGTTCTTTTCACCTGTTATTGTATTATGATTGTTATTGTATTATGATTGATTGCTAAAGAAAAAGTTCACACGAAAGACGAGATGTTGTAAATTTGCTTTGTAGGCGTTTTGAAATTATAGTCACTACTGTATTCAACGTAGAAAATAGCATACGTCCATTTGCGAATGATGTAAACATGCAACTAATGAATGCAGTTGTGACATTTCTTATTTTATGCCATTCGTCATTATACTTAATAATAGCTTTGTGAATATTTACTTCTGACATCTGATAAATCATTATATAATATATTTCTTTATACGTTACGTTTTTATTATTTCATAGAATTTTTTTTATTATAAGAAATGTTTCGATTTTTACTTTTTCAATTTCATTAATTCCATTTGTTACGCAGCCAGAAATTCAAGCTGAATTTCAATTTCGTATCCTTCCAACGCTCGCATATAACATGTGAATAAGTTGCGCGGCTTTCGACGACAAGAAGCTTTACCGATGTCTTTCAGTAGAATGCAGCGTGAACCATGGCTACAGACTGTAGCCGCTTCACGCCAAGTTACTTGCTACGAACGAAACTTGAAGGTATGAGAAGCGCAAAAAGTCGACCATGCATCAGGAAGCCCCGCGGATAATTCCGCTTGGCTTCGTTCACATTAGAGGCTTCGAAACGGTTGCCAAGTGTCGGCGAACTCGGATGGAATGCCGAGTACTTTATGCAAATGAATACACATAGGAGCGGTCTATGCGGCGTAGCAATAATTTGTTGCTATACACGAGACTGATCGGCAAAATGTCGAAATGCTAATTTCTCAGCCTTTAAAATTTATAAAGCTTCTCGTACACATCATAAGTATGATTTGCATGAGGTAAAGATATATTTTGCGTAAATTAAAATTTGATTTATATTGGTTTTATTTCTCTTTTAATAGGAATTAAATCGGTGAGTGCAGAAATAGGAAGAATTTGCACATTTATCAAATTTTTCAATTTAAACAAAGAACTGTTTAATTTTAATTTTATTTAAAAAATAACAAATTACTATTGGGGATTTAAATAATTTAATTCTTGAAATATTTCTGATTCTTGATGCTTATCTCTTAAGTGAAAAACTTAAATTCCAAATTTCGCCTTTAGGCGCTTAAAAGCCTGCAACAAGTAACCTATTTGTTCTGAAAGCATCCCAGAGATCCCAGACAACATGCATGTTTAAAAGATATCGTAAAGATATCCTGTAAAGAGGTCATTAGGAACGTATGTGTTTAAAAGATATCTAAGACAACATAAAGGCCTTTTTTGACATTGCGTGTTATCTGAGATGTTTATCAATCCAAGATCAATGAGAAGAAAACTTATTTTTGAACAAAAAATTGAACTCATCTCTTTTCTATACTCGCCGGCCGATTCAATTGTTTTCCAAGTCAAATTATTTCACTACTATCCATAAATTGTCCCACCTCGTTATTTAAATACATTGTAACAATGATACGATTGTTTTGTATTGTTAATAGATGAATTTTACAAATTTACTGGGTTGCTTAATACTCTGAAACTCTAAGTCACAGATATATGTCGGTAGGAAGGCTTTCACCATTGATATGAAATCATCACAATGGTCTGTCGACACAATAGAAACTCACGGATCCATTATTTGACGATATTCTCGACACGATATATAAGAGTCTATACATAATTATATTTACAAATGAATTGAAATACAATACAAGCATTACTTAGTTTTCCATACATTTCATGATTTCTCGGCTACTTCAAGAATTTATGGCGGCACAACAAAGAAAAATACGATTGATTATTGGCTATTCTATACAAATCGTTTCAATGTTATATAAAATTTTTTTTTCAGAGCCAAGTAGGTTATAAATAAATAACTGAGAGGTAATCAAATCTCATATAACTTTATAAATTCCATAAATGATTGGCGCAAGTCCGTTATTAATTTTATTACACTTGTAGCATAAGCTGCATGAATTTTGTTAGTTTCAAGGATGATTGATAGCCCCTAGGAATTTAATAAAAGATCTGTTATATAAATAACAGAGTGTTATATACATAATAGGATTATATTAATTCGAAAATATTTTTGACTCAGCGTTCTTTCATCATTTCATCAATTTTAATAAAAATATGCAGATACATTAATATTTTTTACAGATACAAATAATTTCGTTTGTTACGCTCTATAGACACAATTTGACTTGAAATTTATGAAATCTCTTTAGCTGAAAAATACAGGAATATATGCTGCGATTATATTCCGCGATTATCATTAAAGGATTATATTGTGCATACAGAGAGAAATGGATGTTTCAATCCATAGCGAATCACGCGCACAACATGAATTTCACTTTTAAGCCGTCGATGATATCACCATCACCTGTGCCCGCACATACAGAAATAGTCAGTCATGTTCCCGATGACGTTCATTTGCGGGATCCAATGCCGATTCGCTTGACGATCCCCGGATCGATGTGGACCGGTCTGGATCGGGCCGGACTGTCCGGCAACAATCGTCCATTCTGCGAATTACGGTCGCGCCGTCATTATCGACGTTTCGGCGTGACATCGGGCTGAATGTGTAAGTGGACGAGCGCGTTATCGTTATCCGCGTCAACGTAAACAATGCCGCCGCATCGACTGGATCGTTGGATAACAAGCACGCAGGTGAGGGAAACGGAAGAGAACGAGGTGGAACACGCACGCGAGATCCGCCTGGTGGACCGCTCGAAGTAGCAAAGGCGAAGCGCTCGTAATTCGCCCGATTGTACAAGCAAATGACGCCATGATACATCAGCACAAATTGATTTGGCCACTCCAACTGTGCCACACACACTGCTGTGCTTTACATCGAAAACGACCGGGTACACGACGCGTCCACGGCTCGGCCATCAATTAACTCGCGATGGCTTTTCTCCGGACCTCATCGTGAACGCCCGTTTTTCGGCTATTAATTCATTTTTTTTTTTTTTTACCTCGCGTGACAGGACTGCGCCTGAAAAAGTACTCGTGTAAAATAACGCGCGTCGTATCGGAACGCGTGAAATATTGGACGGGATCGGTTAGCGCTTAATTTATAGCTAAATAAGGAAATCTTTCGCTGGAATTAAGTTGGAGCGAAACTAAAGTGTTGTTTAGAAAAAAACAAGCGTTGAGGTATCTGTATCACGTTCGATCAGTATAATTACGTCGATCCACGAGATGGCTATCAATTAAACCGAGATGGCTCTCTCTCGGACCTCGTGCTCTGAAAGCACATTTTTCGAGGTTTTTGCACGTTACACTAGTATAAAATATCGCGTTGTGTTACGTACCTACGTGATGTATTGCTCAGGACTACTGTTTACTTTGTAGCGAAGTAAAAAGAGACGCTGCAGAAATTAAAGTTTGGATAAGTTTGGAAGCATATTAAAAGCTCTGTATATATATTATACATGAAATAAAAACTCGATATTTTTGGATAAGTTTTAGGACTTTTTATAAATATTTGCAACTTAAAAAACTAAAATGTCTAATGTATTTTAAAAATAATGACTACTATATGAATGGTCTTTTGATGCTTTTCATGAAGATAAAAATTGTATTAACGTAAATTAATTATCGTAAGCGATAAATGCATGCGGAATAATATGCATGGTTCGTTAATGGATTATTTAATTAACGTCGGTCCGTCATATTATTTGGTAATAATATCATTTATAGGTCATATGCAAAAGCATGTTTTCAAAATGTAGAGAATTTGTTTTCGAAATGTACATTTGATTATGCGAATTTCAAATCTGACACGTGAGCCTTTCATATATTATATTACCGAGAAAATTAATACATAATTGTTATTATAACAGTCGTTGCAATGTTATATCTATAATTAAAAAGAATTATCTATAAACCGTAATACTTAAAAATTGCACAAGTATAGGTATACCCAATTATTAATCATCGCAGAAACGCATATACGAAAAATATCAATTCGAATGATGGTAATCAAATATAGTCGACGAGCGTGAATACGTGAACAATACAATAAGTAATTATTGTATGTCGACTGAGTTCTTTCATTCGCGGAAGCATAGTCCCAGCAGAAATTGGTTACGCGTTTTGTATCGGCGTAGATTTGACAGCCCAATTTTTGTCGGGTTGCACGAGACGAGGCCGTTGCAGTGACGGACGTCCACGTGACGTCCTTCAATTAATATCGACGGTATCGATGTGCACACGCACCAGCGAAATAGAACGAACCATGAGTTTCGTGCGCGCCCCGTCACGAACCGACGAGATAAAACGCGCACGCCTGCGTTATTTCGGTCGAAGAAAAATCACTGGCTATGAAATGGCAGACGCGCTGATAATTCTATGTGGCGGATATTCATTAAACGAGCGCGGAAAATTAACAGAAAATGACGTTCGTTTCGATTATGTACGCGTGACACCTGTTGGGCATTTCATAAATAGGATGTCTCGTCATTGTCGTATCTGTTATCCATTGAAGAGTCCGTTATCGATTTTTCCTCACTGATGATTTAATCTTTTCATTACGGAGTTGCTTCATAACATAGACAATATTGTCAGATTAAATTTTAAATGTATAAACAGGCGTCGAAACTGTAGCTTGTAAATATTATTATACAAATCTGGATGATCATATCAGACTCGACACTGACGCTCGAAGAGGAAAGGAAAATCTTTTCTATCCTTCACTGTGCGTGTTCGCGCCTAAATCTGTATCGTATATGAAAAACTCTTAATGAGCATCTTGATAATATGCAGTATTGTCATACTACTTTCGCAGAGAATTATACGATGAAAGTGCGAGTAAAAAGTCTCTGCGGCCTCTTGTTCCCGCTGAAGAACATTCTGAAATCCCACTAATGATGCTGCGCGTATGATAAACACGCTATGCAAGCAGTCCTGTGTATATCTTTCCTCAGAAACTACCAGTACACTGTTTGCGCTTGCATAAATACGCGTCCTCATTAACGACGCTTTACGCACAACTGGAATGAAAAAGGACAGTTTTCTCGTGATGTTACTTTTACGATGTACTTTTACTATTGATTGTGCAATATCGTTGATAATAATTGTACGAAAATGTATTTTATATGTGCATATACAACGTTAGATATCAAAGGAACAATGGTAAACTATTCTCTTGAGTTATATAATACTTTGTTATGTTTAACTTTCATGTGTGCCAAAATGTAAATTAATTCATTTTCTGTGTTCCTTAGTTTCACAGTAAACTACGTATTAGCATATTAACGCATGCACTTAGCACATAATAAATTAAATTTGAGTCAAATGTAATGCAGTTTCTTGAATTAAATTGTTTAACTCCATTGTTTTAATTAAATTAATGACGTATTGAATAGGAGCAGTGGCAACTTATGTAGAAATGGTTAAAAATAACTCGAATTTAGTATAATTTGACATTTTGAATTTAACCTTTACCATATATGTATATATATATATATATACACACACACACACACACACACACACACACACACACACCATATATATATATATATATATATATATCAGTTACAATTTGATGCCTCATCCATACAAACATGGGCACTAGAATCCATTCATTTTTTTTACCTATTCAAAATGATTCAAAAAATCTCTAAAAATTCATCATCATACTTTCAACTTTCTAGAATAAATATTGACATTTCATTTTGGAAAATAAAAATGTAGTATAATTTATAATTACCGAAAGACTCAAAGAAACTTGCACGAACAAGAATCGCTCAATCACTAGTGACCCATATTAGTAGGGTAAGAGTTAATAGTGTATGCTTGTATATATATATATATATATATATATATATATATATATATATATATAATTTATATATATATATATATTGTTGTAGTTATAATAAACAATAAATACATTTATTTTCCTTGAATGAAAAATTCGCAGGAAAAAAAAACGCACATTCCCGCTAATTAATTTCCCGTATTGAAAGTATAATGTGGACGAAGATAACTGATATACAAATTAATAGATCAATTTAATAGATAAATAGATATTCAACCTGTGTTTAAATGCCCGCATTGATATTTAATAGTTGATATTTAATTAATTTCGAAATATCACGTTGGTTATTTCTGTCCATTGCATTATTTCGATATCGATTTTTTAAATAAAAATTTATTAATCCGTTCGTTGAAATTAAAGCCATGTCTGTCGACCTGTATGATTTGAGATTCTCTTGCGCAAGACAAAGCTTGCGCTATTTCGTACTTTTAATGTCTCAGTGCACACCAGCAGCGCGTAATTCAAAATCCCATATTTCACACGATATTCCACTTCCTCCTTTTCCTCACCAAGATCAGGTAGCTCGATCTCCTTTAACGAAGCCCGGAAAATCCCTTGAAGCAGCGATTTATCTCCCATGTGGACACTAATCCTTCCTCGGACGAAGAACTTCTCTCTCGGGACAATGTTGTAATCTTTTTTTCTTCTTTTCCAGAAGATTATACATGTTAGGTTATTCGTAGTATACATGTTGACGTCCTTTTTTTATGTCGTTTGACATTTGCATTAATAATTGCGTTAATAATTGTTTGATCTGAGCTACCGTAGAGAGCTTCATGGATGTACCGAAACGTGCAGCAACCGAATATTTGTAGTTGTTTTCCGAAAGTCCTCGGTATTAAGTAATGCCATACGTATCTTCGCGGATGACATCGACCTTGCCACACTAGCGAGAAACCTGTTGCATACGCAATTGAAAGTGTGTGTATGATGAGAATGTGTAGATGTGCAAATGTACGTGCGAATGCGTAGAACAGAATGTTCCGCCGCAATATCTACAAGCACGAGTGCACGCCCAAGAATCGCTTATATATATATAATATGTAGTAAAGTTGTAGACATAATATTTAAATCAGATTGTCTTGAATTACGTGAAAAGCAATGAAGCCTTTTAACTATTACGGTCTAAGAAGATTGAAACCGCGACAAAGCAGCATTGCGTTTCTTCTCTCTGAAAATCAAAGAGAAAGATCTGCGATCTAAAGAAGTTTCTGTTAAAACTTAGCAAGAGTTCAGAATAACAAAGAATGATATTTTAGGTGGATATAACGATACAGGGTATGATAGATATTTTTTTCTCCTAATTCAAACTGGGATTGGTTATGTTTGTGCTGCCAGTGAAAAATAACGTGGGAAGATTACGAGATGCATGCCGAGTGTCAAAGGGCATCCCGTGCGGCAGATTTATCGGATTTAAAAGTTGCAAACGCGGATAGCACGCTTCACAGATCGCGCATCAGATTCGTTATTCCCCTCGTCGTCAGCGACAAGACCCAGTTATCCCTTAATCCGAGATGAATCCCGACGCTTTAATCTGGCGATTAGACTCGATGCCCTTTGATTTCTTCTGGCTTCGAACTTTGCTATGTTCGCGCGTATCCTTATTCGTGCTGAGATTTTAATTCGTTCGAACTTTCGAAGTGTAACCGAACCTTTTATCTGATATTGGTATAATGATATAACGAGATAGTACGCCGATAACTAAAATTTGAATGTATAGACTAGCACTAACTTTAACACGAGAAATTATTTATTATTTGAAACTAGGAAGAAAAAAAAGGAACATTGAAACTGATGTTAGATCAGCAAATAATTTTTCATAAATGAACATTTTAATTTATAATTCTTATATATTTTTATAATAGGAATGTATGATACACATTAAGTTTTTATTATGAGAAAAATAAATAATACCAATTTACAGAAACGAATGTTGACAGTTAAACGATATTTGTCTCAATCTATACAAAATATTTATGTAAGAAATTCAAACAAGCGAGCGATATTACAAAAAAATTTTGATATTTTAGCAATCAGTATGAACGTTCTACATGATTATTTTGACAGATCCAACAAAATAGACTTATTCGCATTATTCGCATTTTTTTGCACTCAGCATTTTTATTTTTTCTTTCTTCAAAGTTCAAATATATATTTATCTCCAAGTGCATTTTGGAAGATTTTAAGCAATACGAACAGATCTCTCTTTATTTTTAGATCTATATTACAAATTTTACCTATTTCAGCAAAATCGGTCTTCTTTCCGTGATATAAAATATATTATAATTATAATCTTAGATTTGTTTGGATTTTTTTAGTAGGCGAGCTAGTTTGCTTGAGAATAATATACCAAACGAATAAAGATCGAGATTCACGAGAGGTTACCAGCGTACAAAGGCCGTACTGTTCCCAGGCTGTTCCCACTGTCGTTGCTTATAATCGAGCCGCGATTCACGATCTTTGCCTATTGTGTACGAATCGTGCCCGAATGTCCTGAGCACAATTGAAAAGTGACTTAGTAAATTTACAAAAAAAATTTTAACCGCTCATTTGAGCTTTCAATGGAATTTTCTATGGAACCTTTTCCAGAGTTTTGTTTAAATTTTATGTGACTGGTCCTCCAAATAATTTATAAATCAACTGATTTTATAACGCGTTGAAATAATATATTTATTTCAATCGACATCATACACATTAATTTTCGCGGCTTGCGTATGTTCCATATATTTATTTATTGCTAATAATTACTAATTACTACTAATAGGTGTTGTTTCGAATTAAATAGCGAATTACTGCTGCTAAAGAAATGTACTATATTTATGAAGTTGATTTGTTAATTGTACAATTAATTTTATTTATGTATTAACAGAGAACTACCTTATTAACGGACGGAACATTACTGGATGCTACATACATATTTACATCAAATGATTAAATATCGTATTCACGTGGCTGCTGATCGATAACCACTCATTAGTAGTATATTAAATCAAGTGATTATGGCGATTATTGATAAAATAAATTGTCACCACGAATAATTGTTTATTGTTCATATAAGTAATAGTTACTTATTTTTTATCAGTGGTTGAGAACTATCTTCATTTTTAGTTGCATCTATTTTAAATAAGCATTACTTGACTGGATTATTTATTAGATTATAAGCTCGCAACAGCGAATTGAAATATCTTTGGTATTGATTTATCATGTATGGACAAATAATCATAATGTTTTAATATTGTGAAAAAAACGTACTTATAGAGTCTGACATAAAAAGTAGATGATAAAAGTAGAACTATGATATCAGACGGAAATAAAATTACGGTCTCGATTGTTTTATATTTATTAAAAAGAAGAAACTCGATATATTGACATTTCTGTTAAATTAAAACGTTTTATGATTTATACGCTGGTTGACGTGAGTGAGTGATGAATTATAGTATTATATTAAAGTGAAGAACATTCTAAAAATAACATATCATGTATCAAATAATAATTCACAGATATTTTCATCAATTTAGTAATTATATCTGTCAAGTATTGATTCGCTTATCGATATCCCATCAATCTATGAATCTTTTAATATTCGAATGCAATTAGGATGCTCCTCGTTATACTACTTTCATCGGAAAAAAACTACGCGCTTAACGAATGATATGCAATATCCTATAAACTGATGAACGATTAGAAGAAATGGAAGGGAAAATTGCATTTGCTTAAAGATAGTTCACGAGATTATTGGAAAATCGAACTCTTTGTGCGAGCAACTCGAAGTAGGAAGTTCATGTCGATAGCGAGAAGAGTAACGATCGTAATATATGCATTGAACATGAATGAGACGATTTTATTTGCCTTCAAATGGATTTTATTAATTCTTGAAAACCTACATGACCATTCTTCATTTTTAATTGAACTGTAATTCTTCAACTGTAATTGTCTTTTAAGAGTTAATTAATCCTTCAGCTTACATGAAATATATATTTGGAATTCCAATTAAACCAATTACAATTTGCATAGAAAGCTATTACGTACAAAAATTTCATTTTATTTATATTATATATTTATATATTTTAATAATAGATAATATTGATTAGAGAGACAGAGAAGAGAGAGAGAGAGAGAGAGAGAGAGAGAGAGAGAGAGAAGACTATGAATAATAATAATAACACGTAATGCGCAATAATGATGTTCTTTAATTTCTTGTAATTGTTTTTAAACTCTTCATACTCGAAATAAATTCGTAATTATCCTTATTCTTTAGTATATGTACATATATGTGTTATGTGCCTTTACGAATCTCTTTAAAAAATTTTCTATTTCTTTTTGAATAGAGTATTAATAAAAAATTGAAAATAATATATATAATATTATATCAGTATTGAAAGAAATTCTTATAGTGTTTCATAAGGAATACTTCAATTATTTTAGTTTCGATCAAATTTTGTGTACATTGCACTTTTACGGAATGCAAGAAGGGATCGAACTGTTGAATGCACGCACCATGCGATCCTCTATTCGAGGCGTGCATAACGCAGGTCACCGACGTTCATAGCGCGGTTGGCGCGGCTTCCGGTGTGCGGCGGCCGTAAGGCGTTCGCAAATGCATTCTCGAGCGCATTGCACTCGCGTGCCTTACGAGTCAGACATAACGGCGATCACGCGACCACCGCTGTTTCATTATTGATACTGTCGTGACAGCAATCGAGAAATTTTCTTCGTGTGGTTAAGAGTGAAAGGTATCTTCTCGTCGAGACATTTTAGAGCGTGAGCGGAATGAGTACGAGAGAATCGACTGTAGTAATAAAGAAATTTAAGAAAAAGGTACTGCAGAAATGGTTACATTGAAAATAATCATTGCTTGTGTAAATAAATTTGAATATACAATAAGTGTAATAAATACATAATATGAAAAACTATTAATAAGTAAACTAAAAAATTATATAAGACTCCCAAGTTTCACTTTTCTTATAAAAATAAAATACTAATACTATTATTTTTTAAAAATTCATATTGTCCACAATGTTAATAATAATCTTTTGTTGCATAATGAAGATAGAAATTTTGTCTTCATGATTTTTTAAATGATTACTGGTATGATGATTTCTAGGCAGATAAATAGAGAAAGAAACGTAACGAATTATAAAGACAGTATTTAGGCGTTTCAATCTGTATAGCACGTATAAGAAGAAAGAACTAGTGGTATGTTGTTGAGCACGAGATGGGGATTGGTAAGGTGACAAGCTTTCAGCAAGTGTTACAAGGCTGTTCTCTTCGTGACCGTCAGCATGTAGCGTTAAGTTGTGAAATTACACGCATATAGGCTCTCTACAATGAACAATGACGGATGGTAAATCCCACGAATACATCTGACCTCGAGAACTGAACGTTAATCTTAGCAAAGCGCCGCTCTTCGACATATTAACCCAGTGACATATTCGAGGAGAAAATAAAAGTTGACGTATTTTTCTATCGGGAAAAATACTTATCGCGTGCTTTGCTATGTAATCATTTGTCTTCTCGAGCCACGTTGTTATCGCAAAATGCAATAGAAGAATAAATAATAGCTTAATGTATTTGCTGGTTATTATTATTACGGGATACTCTCTCGTCATTGCACAATATCTTCTTTATTTATTGACTTTTTCTGCAAATCCTTCTGTTTATTCGATTTTTGCAATGTTGAATGACGTACGTTCCATAACTTATTATATTTCTACAATAACATATCTCTGTAATAACATGAATAATAAATTGAAAGAATTTTCTGTTATTGATTAAATAATTATTAATATAATATGGACACTATTAAAAGCATTAGTAAACTTTAACTTTAAACTGATTATTAAAATTATTCTTATCGCTTGTTTGATGACAACTGTGAATAATGAATTTGTAATGAGTTTGATTTGTTTAATAAATAAATTACATTCAAAATTGATGAAATACAAATCAGACTGAAGTCAAAGATTTAATGAAAAGTATGCGGCGAGAATAAATATCAAAGAATCAATTTAATTATGATTAAATGATATTAGCGGAAACAGTTTCAATGTAAAAATTAATTCTAGATTTTATGAGCATATCTATTTTTCAATTAATAATGTGAAAAAAATATTAGTATTCAATCTAGTATCGATATATACTTGTATACACGCACACACAATGTTGGAAAGATTTCCGATATCATTCTTGTTACAACTATGATGTGCGCGTACTCGATCATGGATTCTGCTTGACGGAAAATCGTTCCAATTCCGTGAGAAAATGATCTAAGTGCAAACGTAATCATCGGTGGATTTCTCTCCAGTACGCGAATTACTCCCAGCTACGATATTCTAGCTTTCGTTGAAACGCGAGATGTCAACCCGGATTCCCGGGAAACCTAATTTGGGTCAGAAATATAGAACCACTGTAATATTGTCGAATAAAACAACGGCTTTTGCAAATATGGATAAAATTGTGTTCTGCGCTATTATAATAATTATGAATTTACATTGTTGCGTATACGATGTCACAGCAAATCTGCAAAAATTTCATTATCGTTGGTCACAATGTTTTTCTTCTCATTATCGAGCAACAGGCAATGTGCAGGATATTGATAATTCTTCATAACGATGATACTGTTTGATTATATCATGAAACTGGATTATTGTTTACAAAATTTAATTATTCCATGCACGCATGGAATGGATCGTTCTGAGCCATCTGAGGTAAACAATGATTATCCAATATTCGATTATTTTGATGTTTTTGTAACAGCAGTGCAATGTCTTCTTTGCGTATCCTCAACTCAAACAACATTTTATTTGTATATAATACGGGTATACTTTAATAATATTACTATATTTATTCTAAATATTGCCATTGTAAGTAAATATGTGTACACTGAAAGAAATATTTGGTTGAAAATGGATAAACCAGAAGATTCTGATTAGATTCATCAGAATTCCGGTTATCTCAATTAGTAGAATTTTCTAGTTAAATTTACTGAAATTCTAGTTGAGATAATCGGAATTCTGATGGATCTAATCAAAATTGGTTTGTCCATTTTCAATCAAACATATCTCTCAGTATAGAACTTACATCACTCTACAACATTATCATTGTTTTCTTGTTACATCTTGTTATATCTTCTATCATTTTTTTCTAAAGGATATACATCGAGATTTATATCCCGTATATACGTTAAGTTCCCAATCAGTGTCAGACTCCCAGGTTACACAGAACTTTTTAATGAATATTTTAATAATTGCTTCATTAAAAAAAAAGTGAATTTATCTCATATTCAATAACAATATTTTTGCATGTAAGAAAGAAAGAGAGAAAATTTTTAATTAAAATCAGCAAAAACAGTAAGAGCAAATTAATTTTAAACATTTCATATTTGGAGAATATTTGGCAGAGTGATATTAGAATAGCTGCTGTTATCCAGAAAGACATTTTAGGTACATCTACGTATACCCATATTCCTATAAATTTTAATTTTTTAATAATAACTCCGTCAAAATTTCATTCTTGTAAATATATGAATGCAATGAAGGATATATGAATGCACATATTTAGTATGTCATCCCAAAATGAACTTTGACAAATACATTCGCCGGGTGCTAACGAATTGACAAAGTCAACCGAAGTTTTACAAAGTATTCGTGTTTTGATTGAAGTATATTCACGAATTTCACAGAAGTGGAGTAGAAGTAACACGCGCGCGCGCGCGCGCGCGCGCTCGTCGATTGTCCACGAAATTGGAAAAGTAAATCCCGTGCGTACGAGCGCAATCAGATCCGAGCTGCGCACCTGCTACCCGTTAGGAATCGATCGTTTCGCCGATAGCAGCATGGCAGCGACTACGGCGTCGACGACGAGAACGACGTGGTATTCATTCCGGACAACTTCCGCGAGAAGAGCGCGCGTAATTACTCTTCGTTAAGTTTTCAAGAGCCACGGACGTACCGGAGACTCCGACTTATCGAGGAAATGACTCCTCACCGTTCGCGCGCGCTTCTCTTGTCTCTTCCTTCTCTTTCTTCTCGGCGAACCTGTTGCACGACTATATGCTATTCGCGACCCGTCTTTCTCGTCCGAAACTGTCGCCGCGGAATCGCGTTTCATCACGGATGCCATAGCGTTCGACCGCGAAATTGTTATGCTGCGAACCGGCGAAGCGCAAAGCGTGAGAGATTAATGAGAGATTAATGAATATGGTGGTGTGATTCGTAGCGCGAGTGAATGGTTAGATCAAAGCGGAAATGTAACCAGTTAACGGAACCACGAAAATGCGTGCGAACTGCGAAATTTATTGACCGATATATTAATTATTCGCAACAATACAAAAAAGTAATGATTCTGCTGCACACATTGCTTTGTTAGTTTATGCATTTCAGAATCGTAGATAATGTTGTGAGATATAAAAAATACCGCAAGCAAGATTAAACAATTGTAAAAATTCTGATAATAAATTCATATAAGTAATTTAGAGTATCTATAGAATGTACGAAAGATTTTGCTAAATATTTAACTAAATATAAATTTGAAAATAACTTTATTGGATGATCAAAACTATGTAGGACATGCATAATACAGCAATATTACAAAAAGTTTTGACATTCTAGCAATTAGCTTGAACGTCCTACATAATTATTTTAATGGTCCAACAAAATTATTTTCAGATCTGACTTTTTTAGATACTTTAACAAAAACTATTCTCTTCATGTAGGAAATTTTTCAAAATATTAACTCCTTTCTTTGACATAGTAGAAGAAAAAAGTAATAAAAATTATTCTCGTTTATATTCATCTCTGCAGTGTAGCAATTTTTATTACGACCACCTGTCACCCTATACTAAGCTAAAACAATACAAATATCAAATTTGCGATATTTCGAAGTCTATACAAACAATGCACGCGTTTCAACAATAACAGTAAAATTTGATGTTTGATTTAATAACATTCGTAACTGTATAAATCGATTTTGAACGACGCATGATTTATTCATTTCGTTTGAATAACATTTAACAATCACGGATAATGCCTTCAATTTTTGTCTTTTATTTTTCAATTGTACGCTCGAAACAATATTATACAATGAAAATTGTGCAAATGAGAACATAAGATATTGCGTTATCTATTATATGTGGATGTTATCAAATAAGATGTAGCATAGTAGCTGTGGAACAAGCGTGAATTCGATCAAGGTCATCATTGTCACCAATGTACTTGGTACCTGCGTGTCGAGCAAACAACCGTGATAGCCATACTATATGGAAACTAGATTTGTAGAGCCGCAGTTGCGAGGATGTTGTTTGATAGCGCACATACAATTGTATTCGAGCAATTCCAAGAGGAATAATGTGAAATTGAAATTACTGAAGTTAAGACCGACGACGTGCTGGAAACCATCGAGCGTGAACGTGATATGTACATAGACCAAGAACGACAATACAAAAGCGGATGCAAACGCAATACGGAATCGTGTTTGACTAGCTTCGGATTCGAAATTTTTCTTGCCGTGTGTCTCCTTATCGCATTTTCCTCTTTCTCGTGTTCTTTATCGAGGAAATGCACTGCCGCGAGATACCGCGATGACAACCGCTATTTTTTGTTCACAATTGCTTTTAACGAAATACATACATCGACGATGAATTTTATTCTTATCATATATCATATATCTCATTAATTTGCATAAAATTTGTTAGCGATTCTGTTATGCATTATTGAAATGTAATAGATTGTTTGCAACCATTAATACCGTTGGATAATAATAGTAGGTAATTAATATTAAATAGATCAATAATTTTAGTTGGTAATTTTGATGTATCGATATAACGAATGACTATGAAAATGTCGTACAGTTTTGATTGTTATATTTAACAGTTGTCTCCCGGGAATTGTCTCTTGTTAATTTATGCACGTGACACATTGTTATTTTAGATTAATTAAACTTGGTGAATGGGTATCATGATTGTCGATAGCAAACGGCTTTGTTTATCGACGCATGGTTATAATAAATTATAATCATATAATTATATCTATGTACCTGTATTACGGATGTGATAATTCATAGAATTTGATATGATTGTTCTTGATGATTATGAATTAATTCTTTATACAATATATCGATGCGAAATATGAATGTTTTACTAATAGAGAAACGTAAATTTTTCCAAAGCAAGATATTGTGGTAATTTTTCGTATAATTTATACGTTATCTATTAATATTATGTACGCTGATTATCTTAGAAACCAGACTTTATTTACAAATATAATCTCTAGCGTACCATAGTAGAGATAATCGTAGCAGCGTCAGCAACTTCGTTGTCGCGCGAAATGAAATCTTCGGCGTTTATCGAGTTTCGAAAATAATCTCGTTTAACGCGATTTCATTTCGCGATAATATTAATATCTACGGTAAACGAGTTTTTAGAGCGAGCCACGCGCATACTTTCTGAGTTTTTTCCGTGTCCCATCTCCGCCTTGTCGTCCGCTGATGCATAGAAATTTCCTTCGCGTCTAGTAAAAAATTCTATGCATCCAAAAGTATTCTCAATGAAATGGGTAGTTGTGAAAGCCCAGAATATCTCCCTGAGTTGTAACAATGATACGAAACGTTACCCAAATAACCGTTGATTTCTTGCCTCATTCTCGAAACAACTCAGAAAAGTAAATTTACCCGCGGAAAATTGCTGTTCGACGCGCCGGCCGCATTCATTTCTTGCGCGCACGAGCGATCTTTTTGTCTTGAAATGCATTGTTAATTTTTACATTCCTTTCCTTCTGTATCCATGCTTGCACGCACACTTATGCAATTCATTACCATTGACGTTTCTTCTGTTATTTCAACTGTGAGTGCAATTAATTGCATAAATATTTAGAATATATAGTAATCTTTTAGAAAACTGTACACCCAGAGATTTACTTTTAGAATGATGATTGTTTAAAAATAATATTATTGTGTGATTATAAGATTATAATGTATAATGCAATATTCCTGTTTATATAACGTACTCGTATATATTGTATATCACTTACGTGTAAAATAGGTACCATGTATATCATTACTGGGTTTTACTGATCAGTTTCACGATTGTTTCCGAAATCGATACACTGAATTACATTGTTGAAGAAATATTGTTGATACTTCGGATAGAAAATAATCGCGTTCTGGTCGTTGGATGTATGAATATGTTATATATGTGACTATACATAGTGATTCAAAATTCACGTAGTGATTCGAAATATTGTAGCAAGAAAGTTCTCGGAAAATTAAGTAAAAAAGTTATTTAGAAATTTTTATTTTAAGCAGTAATTTTTTAGATAATAGATTTTTTAGATAGGGGCCAATTACGGATTACGTTTAGCCATCAACTCGTAAGTCACATGACTGTCTAAACGTAGTCTGTAATTGGCTACATTTAAATCTTGATATTTTAAAAATTATTTGAAAATTTACAAATAACTTTTTGATTTATTTTTCGAAAACTATTTTGCTGTAATGTCTATTTTAAGTCGTGAATTTTGTGATACCTTGTATAAGAGAGCATTGTATATCTGGACATATAAATACTATACATATGTATAGACTATATTATATGTAATATTGATATACGTATATAGATATGTGTGTATACTCCGATAAACTATTTTGAGAATCGCAGCATCCGAGAGAGAACAAGACGGGCGAGTACTGCCGGAAGGTACACGGTGTGGAAATCAAGAGAAAACCGTCGCAAATCGCAGATAAATTTACTCGGCAGGCAACCCGATTAAATTGATTTCAATTCCGCGGCTGCGTTGGTAGTAAATACTCTCTGGCTTGGGAAATCTCGATTGTTAAACGGCACCGATGATTCCTCGTCTCCCGGATTTTTGCTCGAGTTATTGGATTCTTGAGTTCGGTTTCTATCGTCGTTGGGCAGCGACGGCGGCTGTCATAACGTTACTGAAATCTCTTGTAGAATATCGTTCTTTTTCAGTCCGACTGCGTACACACGTGTATCTCACGGCTAGGATTCTCAGCTCCGACTACGTATCCAGTTCCAACTGGTAATGCGATTTATCCTGGCTGTTCTTGCCGTTTCTTTGCGTCTGAGAACGAAAACGAACGGTGGCGTAAAATATTTTCGTATTAAATTTAGTTTTATTTTTTTTTAAATTATTTTTACGACTAGTCAGACACAATGAATTATTATCTAACGGTTTTAATATTATATATTTAATATTATGTAATATGTGTATAATTATTACAAGCAACAAGAAAGCTTTAGTTAAACTTTGCAGTAGTAATTTAATTTTTACACTGAAATCATACATTGTTATAATGTCATATTTAATATTAAAAAATGCTCATACGTGCATTTAATAAAATATGACAAAAGCTTTGTTTAATATTTCAGTCATTAACACGATTCAATTTTTTTATTTCTCTCTTTTCACGAGGAACGCTCAGTTAATCCTGTTTCCTCTGGCTTAAAGCTAGACTCGCTTAATTTATAAAATCCCGTGGATTTGTCGAAGTTCAAAAAGAATAGATAGCACAACATTTTTCGTCTTTACACGTTTGTGCTGCCAGCTCCGCGTCTTAATAGACTTATTCGTATATATCCTTTATATTATATATTAAATTATGTAAATCTTAGGGTATCTGGGAACGAAAACGGCGAAGTAAAATGTTTTCGTTTTAAATTTAGTTTCATTTTCTTATTAAATTTTTTAAATTTAGTTTTGTGACTAGTTATAGGTGCAATAAGTTATTATATAACGGTTTCAATATATTTAATATTATATGCGTATAATTATTGCAAGCAACAAGAAAGCTTTGATTAAGCTTTTTGCATTTTTATTTTAATTTTTATATTGAAGTCATACATATTATTATGTCATATATATATTTAGTATTAAAAAATATACATACGAATTTAATAAAATATATGACAAAAGTTCTGACGCAAGATTTATGCAACGAATGCAAGAACAGCAGCAGCAGTATTATTTTAAATGAAATTGGGCCGATTATGGAGTAAATTAATCAAAGTTCATTCATTTAATCTCCTTACCGCCAACATATCTTCTTGCAAGCCGGGTACTTTCAGCTCGATCCTTACCGCAGTATATCAATTTTATAGTTGTTACCATCTGGATACTAACCACGGAAATCTTTTGAGAGAGATTACCTGCACTTATATCCGCAGGACGATTACGTCTTGCTGAGCTTGGCAGCAGTGCGAAAGCTCTGTCGTACCGCAAAGAAAAAAGGTACCAAAATTAAAACTAATTAAAACTCGTATTTCCTCGAGTCGCGCTGAACGCCACCGGAATGTTCGTTAAACGAACGACTTTCATGTCGTATGCTACCGAAACAGAAAAAAAGATACAAGGAAATGACTTCGGAGACAAGAAGGACGCTAATGACTTTTACAGAAAGATACTGAAATATGCTAGTACGAAGCAATATAATTCTCAGAAACACGGAAGAAGTCACGACTTTGAAACGTTCTCAATTATTTGCAAATAACGAGTTCAGCATTTTCTCAATATTGTTCTAATATTTCAAATAAATTTCTCCAATCTATTTTCATCTGAAATATCTTGTTATTTTTATTTAAAAATATAGATGTCTGAGCAACTTAATTTATCCAGCATCTCATTTAACGTCTTCGAGATTAGGTATAATTTATTCTGACAATATCTTAAATTTTATACTGTATCAATAATTTATATTAATCGACAAGTTACAATTTGGGTAATTGATACTTGAAATAATAGTGGAATCTGAATAACCATATTAGAACAGCCAGTGCCCGCTTAATCATGATTCCAGTATACGTGCCGGAACGTATTTACACACTTATTGCTCCATACATTAAAGGGGTTGCAGTATATGCTCATTGGAATTGGATGTTCACAAAGATCAGTTTATCTAATTAGGTCTAGCGTGGGCGTCGCTCCGCTCCGCTTCGTCGCCACTGATCCTCGTTATCCCATCCAATAATTGGCGCCCTTCCAGAAGCATTGCCGCGGATTTGCCAATTTATCGGACCGCGTCGGTCTGGCGCTTCTGAAATTCGATCAGCTCATAAGAGGAGTAACTTTGAAAGCTATTAGTTCGGCAAGCCTAAATGGACAGAATTAAATCGGACTGAGCGTGAAAATCCAATAGAGCATAAACGTATCTTAATAATCTCTATTCGCATAATAGAACATCGGCGCTGTGGAAAATTATTATGCGGTATTGCAATCTCATTTCGCGGATATAAATGGAATTTACATGGAGATATGATCAACGTACTGCCACAATTATGATAATCTATGCATGGGCTTTTCTTTTATGTACGTACAATCATGTCCTGTTCCTAGAAAAGCCCTTCAGTAATGTAAAATGATGATATTTTCATACTAATATATTACTACTGCTGTTTCATGAAATGAATTTTCCTTTAAAATTTTTTTAATAAAGCACTTCAGAAAGTATAAAATAATTATCAAAGTCTCTCTTCAAATACTTTTTTTTTTCAAGTATTAATATGGATAATTAAAATGATGGAGGAATTTTTATTCTCGAATATTATTTTAGGTGCATGAACAAGCGTTTTAAATTTAAACATCCAAATATATGAGTTAAAATAGACAATTCTTATCATCGCAAAAATGATCGTTGAAAAAAATAATGCATTATAAATGTAAAGAATACTTGCATGGAAAGAACGATTTTATTGAAGTATTTAAAGAAGGAGCTTCGTCCATTTTGAGTCAACATATCTATTATGTATATCATTTTGTATTTAATAATAAGGATTAATAATAAGGATGAAAAGGAATCTGAATTACATAATAAAGAACCACCAATCGATTATTAAAGCATCTTGCAAACATAAATAGCAAAATGAATATAGTTTACACATTACGTTAATGAGACTTTGATCTGTAATTGTTTTAGCTATTAGTACTTATATAGTTTCAATCTATTCTTTATACACAATTGACGTACGGCTCATCTCTGTTATGCGGATGACCCAAATCTATATATAAAATAGATTTGGGTCATCATAAAATAGATACGGCAAAGTTCTTTAGCTAGATCTGAAAATAATTACATAAGACGCTCAAGTTGATTACTAGAATCAAGACTTTTTACAGCATTTCTCATGAATATTTTATATTATTATTTTTAGATCCACAATCCATTTCTGTATTTAGCTAAATTTTTAGATCAGCAAAACTTTTCTTTCGTGTACGTAATATCTTTTTCTCGGGTGTATGTTCGGGTCTATCTATCTATTTATCTACCTCAAGTGTCGATAGTAAATTAAAGTTACGTGACAAGGAATTTATTTTGCGGTGTCTTGTCTAACTTTGTTAGAAACTTCGACAGCAAGTATACGGTATGCATCCACACCATGACGTAACATTAAGAAACTGTCGCCTCGCGATTAAAAACTTTGCGTTTGACGTATGCAAAGTTTCACATTATCGACGTGTAAACTCACGGACCACGTCTTAAGTTTAGTTTAATCGATTGAAGATATCTCTAAGCTATGCTTGCAAATCTCGATATTTCTTATTTGAAGAAGCATCCTAGCTTGCTTACAACTATTAAGGATCGATTGAATTCCGCCGGTATCGTCACCCGTTTGCCAAAATTATCTCTCAGGCATGTCGAATCTGCAGCGGCATAAGCCGAATACTTCATCATCCTCGGCGAATTATTACCTTCCTCAGGAACATAACTCGATAACCTTCATTTTTCACCCGCCGAGCATGTAGGCGGGGGAAGTTTCCGGTCGTGACGGTCGACCCAGGAAGCCACCACGATCCGAAGGGCGAAAGGTGCATTCCTAGGGCGCAAACTTGTGCAAAACCTGCGACGCGGAAAGACCTTATTACGATAAATCACGTTTATCGAACGCTCTGTCACCCGACAGCACAGGTAGTATGGCTGCCTAGCTTCGTATTTGACTTGCAAAGCTTAGAACCTGATTCAGCGATTGAGAAAGGAAGAAAAAGAAGTCCCACGTCGTTAGGTCGCACGCGATTAGGTTTTCGTCTGGGCGGGTTAACACGCCCCCCTCGTTTCCGCGTATGTTTAATGGGCTAATCGCAGTTCTCTGATAGAGTTATTTCATTCGGTTTAATTTTGTGTTTACCAATAGCTGCAGTAACATTTCACGATTTATGACGACAGTAACGTTCGGTTATAAAATAATCCGGCAAATAGAAATTCTCTTTCGAGAATTGGCCAATTGGTTATAAAATTGGTCAATAAAATGAAGTGTTCAATAATCGCTTGAGCGAAGATTAGACCGCGAAAAGCCGAAAATTTCTGACTGAATATGGTCCGTATAGATTTTACGATTAATATACAGAAAAACAACAATTACTAAAGTATTAAAAAATTTAGTAGATATAGACCTGAAAATAATGTTATTGGGTTATATATCAAAATATAGGTAATAATTGCAGAAAAGTTTTGACAAGTTTGAACGTTTTACGTAATTATTTTGATGATTTAGCGAAATTATTTTCAGATCTCTATCTAGCTAAATTTTTAGAGACTCTAGCAAAAAATCACTCTTCCTATGCAACAATTCAATTTTCCATTATTTTAATCTGTGGATGGATATAAGATATATTGGCTGAAAAATTTCAATGCTTCTCCATTATAGAGAATTGGATCAATCTCTAATATATTACGTGAAAGACGTATTTTCAGTCTATAAGTTTTATTTTATAAACGTTAAACCTCATAGATGAAATTTAGGAAATATTGAAAATATACAAACCAATATTACAAAAACAATAGGCAAAATGCAATTAAGAACTAGTACACAGTTATTAATGTACGTTACAATTCCTCTTTATTCTTCACCTGTTCATTTCCGACGTTTCGGCTGCTTTTTTTAACCATTTTCATGGTATAACATTCAGCATAATATTCCAAAATTTAAATGCAATTGTTGTGAATGTACTAAACATTACGTAGACACGAATGACGAAGGCACATGTCTAAGCGACAAAATTTAATATAATTTGTAATTTTAATTGTGCATAACAGGATGGAGGTGCAAGTTAGATTAGTACAACCGATCCTACAAATCTTGACTTGTTAAGAAGAGCTGTTCACATGATTTAATGAAGAACTACTCGAGGTTGATTAATTGTGCTTACATTCACAATAATTGGATTTAAATTTTGGAATATTATGCTGAATGTTATACCTTGAAGATGACTGAAAAAAAGAAGCTGAAACGTCGGAAATGAACAGGTGAAGAATAAAGAAGAATTGTAACGTACATTAATAATAACTGTGTACTAACTCTTAGTTGTCTATTGTTTTTGTAATATTGGTTTTAATATTGAGAGCTCGGGATTAATTTATACTAGTTGACAATATACATATAATCCAAACACAACAATTTCAAAAAATCTGTACAAATAATATTTTTTTTAGAACAGAGAAAATTTATTCTATTTCTACACGTAGACTATTTTCTTTGACATCATCTTGATATTTGAGAAGTTAATGCAGATTTTCTCTGAAGTTGTTATTTGACCTCAAAATAAAATCACATAGTTTCTACAGCTAATATATGCATATGCTTTGATAACTACTTAACATTTCCCAACAGCCAAATCGATTTTAATATTTGCAGTACGATGAATACACATTTAGCTTTCCGGCGAACGAAAACATTATTGATTCGGTTTAGCGTATATAACTACAGATTTCGTAGAGATACGGATTCCAGTTTCGAGAAGATCGTTGTAGAAATCTCCAACAAAGCAAAAGATTGCAAAGGCGAGCTTCTACCCAATAGTCTATGGAACTTGCCCTTTACAGAGTTATGTCAATGCTCGTCTACGTTGTTCCATTCGACACAAAGCAACTAAGTAAATAGCTCCTAGCCATACACCGACAAACAACTTCTATCGATATAGAATACTGCGAAATCGGGTCGACTTATCCGACAAAAAATAGGCAGAGGATACGCGCTTATATGTATCTACTCAGTCTGTGTTTGAATGTCATGCATAACCTGATACAAAAGAGTAAGCATAATGTAACTTCTCAGTGAAATTGATCAATATTATCTGTTTTTTCTCTTAGGCATTATGTAAAATATTAACGTAAGTGATTCAAATATTTCTGCATTTACATTATAAGAAGAAGAAAATAATTGTAAGAATTACTTTGATACGCATGACGACTTTTCAGTAATAAATTTAGCGCTTGATAATATCTGATGTTTTTAATCTAAACTAAATGAATAATTTTCTTTATAAGAAATAATTTCTAAAACGTTTTTTTTTTTAATGTATAAAACATTCAATTCTTCGTTTAAATATAAAATTTCTGATTTTTACTATGAGTGGAGAGATTTATTTATTGTATGAATATTTTGTTTTTAATACTTACATTTTACAAAATAACGCTATACGCTTTTAAAAAAGCACAATTGGCAATTAAAACCTAGTCGAGTTGGAAAAATTGCATTTTAGTTTTTAATTAAAAAGCTAGAACAAATCGCAATTTTCTGCATTTGGCACTGAAATAATAAAACATTGAAAGATGAACAGTTCGTTAACGTTTCTTTCAACAATTAGACAATTTTCTCAAAAGCGATATTTTAAATATTTATCATTAACTTTTAACGTTATCGGAAAAATGTCTTTAAAATAATTATATTAGTTAAATATGTAACAACGCGCTGTATATCAATTTGGATTTTAAAATATTATAAAAGAGCAAATAAAATACTAGAAACAAATTTTGTCAGATAATACAATATTAAAGATAGATATTTAAAAAATATTTCTTCTTTATTGTTTCACATTAAACGTGCGTATTTATAAAACAATCTTGTGATAAAGATGATATTCTTATGAGATACATTCGTAACTCGTTACAAATTTGCATCTCAGAATTTTATCATTGTCGATTGACGTTGTTTACGTAACCAGATGCATTTAAACACAAATATAGTGGCAACTAGGTGACTTAATAAACTTCCCATGTATTATATAGGAGTTTCGATCGTTGAAGGGTCGAATCTCGACGGAAGTGAGTCGCGAGGCGAACAGCGGCGACGCTCATTTCCGGTTTCGTATATTCTCCGTGGTCATTCTTGCACGCCGGAAATTACAAGGATATTCGATGGCCGACTTGTGATCAACAAGGGTCGTGTCAGAGGAAGATGTGAATACGAATCTAAAGATCCCATATATTTTCTTGACTATATAATAATTAAATATATAATAATATAATAACTGAATATATATGTTGATATTGTATATATATATATATAATATCAACATTTTTTATGGAACATTTGTTATTGTCACGATTTAATATTCAATTATTTTCCTATATATATGTATATATTTTGATGCCGAATAAAAATGTGTCAAATATAAATGAAATGATATATGAATGGAAACTGACTTCACGTTTTCTTTATTAAGTTTAAATGAATTAATGGATACTGAAATAAAATAAATAAAAGACAAATAAATTAAATGAAATATATAGAGTAATTGATATAATGATAAAATTGATAGCTTTTTTGAAACTATTATAATAACAAATCATAAATTATTCATCATTTATATTGTTGAAACTTATTAACTTTGTATCATGTACCTTGTACATTTATGTATGACTTTTATTAAAATTAAAAGATAAATTAATATTTATTTTAAATTTAATATTCTTAGAAATCAAGATTTATATAAATTTATATAAATCTTGATTGATCTTTGACAAGTTTTTTCACAGTATTTTTATCATATTTGATCTCTGAAGAATATATTATAGCTGTGTAACTTGTAACGTTTAATCAAAAATAAAATTGGAAGATATCTTATTAATTTAACGTACTTACCATAATTATATTATATTATAATAATATCATACTTTTAGTATCTTTGTATCTTAATATTTTATGTTTACACTTACGTTAAAAACTTTAACGCCTATTGTATCTCTCTTTTGATCATATATTTACACATAGACTGCTAGCACTTCCCACTTTTCCTACATATACTAGTACAATGCTTTGAACTAAAATGAGAGTATCACCATCCATGTCACCCGAAATGTGGAAGTAAAAATAGAATTGCATTCATTTCAATTTGACATTTAAATTATATGAATTCAAATAATTTAGTAAAATGATAGATTTATATTTTTTATGTTTTAAATACTTTTCGATGATTTTTTTCTTGATTTATACATTTAGATAATGAGGGACGCGATATCAGTATATATGAAATATGAAATTTGCATTAGTAATCTATGTGCATATAGTTGAAGATCACATTGCATTACATCAATTAAGATTGTAGAATGTGTAATCAAGTGCAGTTGAAATATTGGATATTAAACAATATAAAGATATATCATATATAATAATTTCATGGATGGTATAAATCAATTTACGTTATTATGTCTTTACACACCAGGTATTCTTTTAGTTTTTAAATGATTTGTAAGCACCTATAGATATACAATACTATTTAAAACGAAACAAAATTAGAGATAACGAAAAAATATGAGCTTCAATTTATATTTAATTATAACTACATATGATATTATAACGTATAACTACATTTTTTGAAAATATATATAATTATCATTTTATATTAAAAATTATTGAGAGAAATGGACATTTAATCACTGAATAATTTGGTCATTCATATATGCGTTTACTAAACAGCGATACCAAACTCAAGATTCAATTCTATTGAACCGTTGCTTGCTTGGAAACTACCACCGAAGAGCCGGCGTTTCTCAACTCACATCTCGTTCGACATAAAGCAATCCGTTTCTGTCGGTGAAACTAGTCTGCTGAGGAGTCCCGTTTCGCCTCACCCCGTATCGACCTACCGGCTGCGTAAACCTTGTTCCGGATCATCGTCGAATTTCTCACACCGCGGATGGCCTCAGGCCGAACCGGAAATTTGATTTGATGCGGGCGAGGGCGGGAATGCGATTTATTGAAAGGTCGTTACGAGCGCACGATATATTCGTTATCCCCCGGGTGGCACGGCAAATATTCCGAAGAGTCGCGAGTGAGAGGGCGAGTTTGCTGTCGGTGGTCGAACAGTGACCGCGGCTAGCAGTGGTATCATCGAATTAGGTTGCCCGCCGAGCGGCGCTAATGTGAAAATTACGACCGCGGAAAGGCTCGCCGGTTTATAATCGGATCTACGCCGTTGAGAGGAGAAAAGCTGAATATTTGTGCACGATCCGAGAGAGACACGGAGGGTTTTATCGTCCGTTGCTTCATTACGGATTTCTCGACGTCGCGTCTCGTCGGGAATCGTATTGCTTATGTGATAATGGATGATAATAATGAAATAACCGCGTAATTTTTAAAGAATCTTTTGATCGTAACATACTCCATAATTCCTCAGCGCAGCCGTCCAGACTAATAACTCTCTTTAATTTGTAATTAACCTCAGATAAGCTGCGCGTGTTTTCCCTCCATTATTATTTTCTTATACATCATTGTTTGTAATCGTATAGTTTAACGATAAAATATTCGTGATTTTTTAAAATTACCTTTGTTGCAATACTTTGATGGTTAAATTTATATTTTAAAAAATTTAATATTTTTAACGGATGATATATGTATGACCATACGCAATTTTTATATGAAATTCGTTTTAAATGTATTTATTAATATTGCAATCGGTTTTTTACTCCTGTCTACTGTCAATTACAGGTTGGTAGGAAAACGAAAGGAATATGAGTTTTTTTTTATCACACGAAATATCAACGAATAATTAAATAATAATTAAATAATAAAAAATAAATAATAATAATAAAAATTACAATAAAGTTTAAAATTCAAATGTTATTTATGAACTCCAGTTGCAAATGATACGATTGCACGAAACTATTGTGTCTAATATATTGTATACCATGTAAATAAAAATCCCGAAGGATTAAATCGTTAGGAAAAGGATTAAAGTATATCATCAAATTTCATACATTCTCTGTCGAGAATGTCTGATAAACAAACGAAAAACGAGGCACACAGAAAGGAGTCAGTCTCGAAACCAGCGTAGCGTCAAAGGTAATGCGGAAGAATATTGGATTCCAGAATGTGAATTTTGTCGTTGCGCTTGGCGCAAGCCAGCGCAGAAGCAAATACATCCATTAAAGCCAGAATAAAATATTATTTCGCGCATTTCGCTGCACCGTCTTAAATTTTAACATAGCAGATGCGACTCGTGTTTTACACTATATCATGCGGCGAATCGTTAAAATGGAAAGCACCAAATTGTATCGTAGTGCATTTCGTCTCCGTTGCATGGAGTGGCAAGCGTGAGTACATTCGCAGCGTTAAACTAAGCATGAAATTATGACGAAGTGCCGGTGTTATTACGAAGCACGAGATTTGGGACTACGGATTAAGTTGCATATTACGTAAGCCGTACTTCAGAGGGGCAGGGGTTACATCTATGTTACGCTGGACGTAACAAACATTAAATTCTACTCAGAGCTGGTAGCTGCAGCGTTGCTCAAAGCATGCAAAGCCCAGAGGATGAAAGTTCAAACAATATTTATCACAGTCCGTAGAGCGACGTTCTACTGCTGTCCCTTGACGACCAAAATTCACGATTTAATCATATAAGCATTATATCATTTTTGCAACAAATATATAATATCACGTAATATTATTACGCAAACATTCAGCTTTATTATTAATGACGTATATATGAATCAAATTTTTTTAAATAACAAAGAACTACAAATTATGAAATACGCGAACAAAGAAATCTTATTTTGTTAGTACTATTGAAAGAGGAGATCAGAATTAATAACTTATTTGCTAATACAATCGCTTAAAGTGAAGACGCTAAATGTTGAATCGCGTAGAAGAGTCTCGTGTACTATCTGCATTGCGATTTATCGGGGCAGGAACTGCGGGCTGCAGGAGAAACTCCTAATTTTCGAAACTTTATAACTATAGCCAGACAGAGGACTTCGAGAAGAATTAAATCGAACATCACGCGATGAGTTATATCGTCTGATATACAAACGACGGCAGAATACCAAACTAGATAGGTAAACTGCACGGAGTTAGATGAGACAGGCCATAGGCCAAGTCATGTGCGCGGGTATCATGTGTTTTCAGAATTCCGCGGTTACCTTGCTCGACGGACAAGTATCTTAACTGGCACGCCGGAGTGGCGAAAATCCTGCGACGCGTCTCCTCGTTGCCGTCAAATCTGTTTAGAGCGTGTCACGAATTCAAATGGATCGTCGTCGCAGTCGTAGCTTGATCTTTCGCTCAGCGGGACGCTTTGAATACCACTTTGTGGCTGCACGACCGTCTCATACCTGAGCTACATAAATTCCGCGTAATCGCTCGATGCTGAAGTTGCCATACATTCAAAATCTTAGCGTCTTATGATATGACGCTAATCTTAGCGTCACTGCAAAATGTTTTCCCTTACTAAAAATAAAGTTCTTTTTAGACATATCTCAGAGATATTTTTCTCATAAAATCAAGTTTTCAGCGATACATAATTAACATTATTATTAAAAAATTGTCAATTTTTTAAATGAAACTATTTAAAATTGTTTTTTTATTGTGACAAATATTTTAATATTTAATTTTAAAAAGCCATTAACTTTTAATATATCGCTTCCTTACTTCAAACATTACACAACTTAAAAAATTAAATTTTCCAGAAAAAAGAAAAAATTATTAAATTCTAACTGGACAGAAAATTATTAACTAATCAAATAATCGACAAAAAGAATTTTTAACAAATCTTTAATCAAATGTTATTTTTATTTTACAACCATAAAAACCCATCTTGTGTAAGTTGTGGCAACATACCTTTGATGATTTTTTAATAAAATTAAGTTAGTTTAATTTTGATGATTTTATAAGGCAACCTAATTCATTTACCTAATTCATTTATATCTCATAAATCATGTACTTTTTGTCCCTTAAAATAAGGGAGCAATATTAAATGGTTCATGCATTTGATTATTAAAGTCTATATCAAAACAAATTTAATATTAAGTGTTATAATAAAGTACAATTTACAAGAAGTGGAGTATTCGCTCTTGATGTTACGCAAGCGATTTCCAATGTTCTCGATTGGTTCTCGATAATTTTTGACTGTAGCGACAGAGTATGTTCTCATGGAACTACATGTTGTACTTATGCCATATATATATGTATTTATCGCGCACATTTTACAATTAGCTTGTAGCTCGGTGAAATTAAAATAAGAAGTTAAGTGACGCCTCTGCAAGACGTCTCATTGCACCTGGTGGAGCTTGAGGAGAGTATACTGCTCCCTTTTTCCTTCTTCTCTTTCTCTAGGGGGATAAAGAGACGGAAAGAGATGGTGAACTATACTGGAAGAGCTCTGAGAAGGTTATATCGTCACGTAGGATTAAACTTATACGACCAGCCGTTGTCTCGCGGGCGTATTTCAAGTGCCATCGGTGCGCTCTTCTCGCCGATTCTGCTCTCGAAACGTCTGCTGCTGCCGAAACTTCTCGTCGACGTCTCTCTATGACAAGGTGGCCCATGTTATACGCGCGATGAGCGGAGGACGGGAGAATCGGAGAGGCAGAGATTGCACGCCGGATACGAGGCGGAAGTGAAAGAGGAGGATGTGACGTTCGACGTAATCCCGGGGCGCAATTCTGACGGTGCTGTTGCCGCGGGAACCTGTCAACTCGTGCGTCAGTCTTTTGACGCGAAACAAAAACTATATATGACGTCGGCGAGATTGGAAAAGGGCAGAAATACGGCGCAGCTTGACGTAGGCGGGTAGGCGAGAACCCGGCAAGCCGAGTCCGCGTGCATTTTCGTATATCTCGTATCATAAGGAATGACGCCGTTGGGGATCGCGCCCACAGCATCCCGGCTCGTAGTACTCGTATATTTTTGTTATTTTACAGTCTTACGTAGGTACCGATGCGGACCATAATTACGACGCAGCGAGAGAATATTTGCCTTCCTGCATGCAAAATGAGTCTTCCATTTCTTCATTAATTCAGATTTTTATTTCTGAAAATATTGTAATTTCGAGATATTTTGGATAATTATACTTGGAAATATTTCGAAATTACTTTCAGATAACAATCATACAAAGTATCAAAGTAATATTGTATAATACTGTATAATCATCGATCGAAATATTCCTGTGACAAACCGTGAAAAAGTAGTCAGTAGCAGATCGTTTTTTATCAGAGTAATGAAAAATGCCCTTTTTTTCTCTAACGCCATTCAATATATACGACTTTACGGTTGGCTTTATACGGAGTATCGTGCAATACAGCGTACAGAAATAATATGAATTTTCGCAAACGTGGATTTACCGGATTTCGAGCGCGAGCCACGCAATTATTGTCAGCGACCATCGTTACATGCACATTGAAATTTCCGATAAAGCGAATATCTCGTGTCATAATGAAATCAATAAATGAGAGCATGCGTGCGTTTGGTAAATCGCAACTTGTGCTCTTGAGGAGGTCGCGAATCTCGAATTACGATTTCTCGTGTTCCGTGGAGACGCAATGGAGTGGAGCGGGTGGCATATTCCTCACCGTATAACAGCCACCTATATACGTAGTAATTTTACATCGAGGCGTCGCGTCGTCGCGTGTAATTTTGTCAGAACCATAAATTTCAGCTTAGCTCGTTAGTCCAGCCGTGCTCTTGCCGTTTATATCGTGACATGGCTCCTACGCTAATACCTTAGCGTGAAACATAAAGCAGCCCTCCAGTGGCTCGTTGTACGCTCACACGAATAGAAGGTGCGATCAGGAACGTTACAGCAAATTTCTATCCTTCCGCATGAGGTTTCACCTCGACGCCGCAAGTGGCTGGTTGTGCGATACCGCAAGACGCGCAGGATACGCGTTCACCGGTGTGCTTAATTAACTCGGATAGCTCATTACTGACACCCCTGCCTCGCTGTTTCAGTCTCTCGTGATATGACGCTCCTGCTTCGCTTATCAAGTTATCAACTTCACACGAAATACGTCACATCGCATTAACGCGTGGAATTTTGGCAGTTTTGGTTAATCCTTCGCTACATTTCATTACGCTGTAGCTAATCTAAGATTTTGCTAAGTACTGTACGTTTCAAAGTCTCACAATAATATATCGCGACATTTCGAATGTGTAATAGTATAACGGTGTAAGTATACTGTACAAATAAATTTTAATCCGAAATAATTGTTCCATATTACGCCCTGTTAACAACATTGTTAAATAAAATAAATAAATTTCAGATGGTTATATATTTCTATTAAATAAAATAGAGATGAATTTAGCTTTTGTTTAAGCATATCAGAGTTATTATAATATATCATGAAGTAATATAAATTCACAAACCTTTTCAAAAGGTTTTATGGACCAAGGATAATGTCACTAAAAATCTAAAGTAAACCACACTGTGAAATTCACGAGATAAAAGTTGAATATAATAATATCCGCACTTACGTTTTAATAAATAAAATATGAGTTTGTAAAGTTTTATTTTTATTATTAACATTCACCTTTCTTTACGTCACTTTTCTCGATTCAATTTTGTGCTGCTTTCTTTACACTCTATGACGATACGCAGAGGCAAAAATACTATGCAAAAGACGTCACGATAGACGTAACACTCCGTCGAAACTTTTTTATGGAGCTATCGTCATGCATGCAGCTGCGCATCTTCTTCGTGCGCCAATGGCCCATCGATTACAAAGCAAGAGTTTACGGAGGCGCGAGACGCGCGATGGTATGGCGATGAATAACGGCGTGAAGTACGACGGACGGAGAAAGACGGAGTACGGAAATTTCGTGCGTTCCTCCCCGTGACGGGACGGGCATTAATACACGCTGCCGTGAATTTACGATGCCGTGGAAAAGCAATATCTGTCGCTCCGGGGGCGTGCTGCTGCGTCGAGGGGCCCGACCGAATGTTCTGACAACCACCTGGCAATCTCTTCGATTATTCGTTCGTCCGCGTCGCAATAGCGTGCACGGACCAGTGGCGCAATCAAAGTCGGCCTCGTAAACCCGCCGGTTTTATGCCAAATCCGCCGGATTCGCCGTACCGCCGTCAATCTCGGACACGCTGCCCGTCACGTCACGTCCGCGCGAATTTTACCCCAGTGTGTTGTTCCGCGAAAGAACACGTTTAATTTGAACGGGCATCTCTAAGGGTTGCTCGTTCCACCTTTTGCTAAATTTTACCTGTTGGGTAAGTAGCAAGATTACCCAATCACATGCGCGGATTACCCGTTTTATCTCACAGGTGAAATTTACCAAAAAGTGGAACAACCGGGCCTAAGTGTGGTAGGCTGAGCGAGAGATAATTTAAACTATGTAATCCAACATTAACCTTCTTTCTCGAGGCATCAGTAGGGTATTGGGTTTTTTTTATTTTTTATTTTTTTTTTTATTATCACGTATGTTATTGGTTTACTCACAGAATTATTCAGTCTAATACATTATACTTTTGATACCTGTCTCCAAGTATCGTATGACCTACATCGAATATATTTTTCAGTATTTTCAATACGGAAAAGTAGAGTTTCCGAGAGTCTACGATGTTATTTCTTGCATTTGATTTATGATATGCTGACTGCGCAACATATATATTTGTGATATTTTCAAAAATTTCAAGATTATTCGATTTTAGATACAACATGGGGAATATTAGGATATGAATGCTAGTGTAAACAGTTGTTTCATGCTAGCTCTGTATTTTCAAATCTAATCCTGCTGTCACAGATAGGAACTGTCGATTCAGGAAAATGTAACACATATTTTTGAAAATATATCAAATATTAAAAACGATTTTTATGAAGTTAGAAATAAAATTTTATAACTGTATTCATTATATGATCTAAATTTATTAATTTTGGATGTATAATGACCGTACTCTTTGTTTTTTATCTTTGTTCTGTTTTGTTGGCGTACAGAATTATTTTGTCGTTTTTAAAACTGTCTTTAATTATTTTCAGTTTTATAAGATTTTTGTTACAAGCTTTTGCCAAGTGGAAAATACTGGAATCTAAAAAAATAAATACGCGAACAAACATACGTTGCGTTTCTTTAAAATCTACGTTATACTGATGAAAAATCATAAAACTGACTTAAATTAATATTATTTATTAACTCTCGACAAATAGATTTCTTCTATATATTATAGATATTTTTGTTGAACAAAGTTGAGTTTATTTTTTTCATATAGGGAGCTATATTTATCGAACAGAGAGTTATACTATGCCGTTATTTTGCCTTTTTCATCGTGTGAAGAAAACAGCATCCTTAAATTCCAAATTTCTGGTCAGTAAATCAAACGATATAAATTTTCCGATCTATTTCAACTTTACCACTTTATCTTTCCTGTTTATTCTCACTTGTCTTATCTCGTGTCACAAAGTTTCTAAATTTAATTCTACCTTTGAAATTTCTATTGCATAATTGGAGGATTAGGAAGAAATCCGACATAAATCCAGCGAACGAATTAAAATGTGGGGCGTCAGCAGAAGTGGAGCAAATGATTGTTAATTGGGAAAAAATCTATAGACGTGACGTTATTAGTAATCAAGCTAGGCAACGATGGAATCTTCAGTTAAAGTCATTTTCGCGTTGTCTCTGCACCAGCGACGCGACTCATGAGCTGGTTACAAAGAGCTTGTAATCGACAAACCTAATGATTCGCGAACAACACGATTTCTCCCGCCTTCTTTTATCGGAAAGAGAGATTTTTGAGATAATATCGATCTCATCGATCGTACTAAATTGCATTTAATTTTCCCTTCTCGATCTTCTTGTCTCATCGTCCGTTATCTGTTTACCTATCTCTTTTCGCCATTCTATAGCAATTTCTTTCCCTTTTCTCCATTCAAGATCTTACTTGATTCCTCGCGTAAGAGGTATGTTGGTCGATTATGCTGGCATAGAGGTCGCAAACTTTGAGATGAAAGAAAAAAAAGAATGATGCGACGATAAATCGTCGTTCTTTGTGTAAATAGTCGCAAGACATATGTTTCGTATTATTTGTCGTAGAAGTGAATTAACTGCGTGCGAAAGTAAAATTGTATGGTACTTTTACAAGATAATCACATTTATTTCTTAAAAAAGAAAAATGTTATTTTGGAAAATAATTTGTTGAGATTTATTTATTTCTCAACAATGAGACTTATTTATTTCTTTTATCAAAAGAAATTCATATTGCACATTCTTAGAGAAATTTTTTATAATTAAAAGATTTAATTTTATCATAATTATTATTATAAATTGCGAATCGAGAGAGAGCAAGTTTTTTTCTAATATTTTTAACATTATTATTATTATAATTGGTTTTGATTGCGTAAAATAATTATTAAATCACTGTTTAATTATTATGAAACAATAAAGTTAATTTTTCTTTCTCTCTCTCTCTCTCCCCTCTCTTTTTCTCCTCTCCCTATCCTCCTCTCTTTTATACATATTTGTACATCAAGAGCTGAATTCTAATAGATAGTAAATAGAACGTACATAGCTCTATAGCGTGAACGCAATCAGGATGCGCTATCTCATGCAAAGCCTTGCCGGTCATCTCTGCCTCCTTCTCCTCTACCACTTCCTCTTACGTATCCCTCTCTCTTTCTCTCTCTCGCACCATTTCCACTTTCGAGCGGGAGCTCGCTTTACGCTCGAATTTGAACTCTCGAGAAAATTATAGAGGTGGGTTTGCGGCGGTGCCGGCCAAGCTAATCCCACCGTATAATTAACCACCGGCAACCGTCCGGGTTCTCCCTGCCACCGTACGCCATTACTCATGGCTAAGCTTCCACGAATGTGTATACACATACGCCATTCCCTCGCGATCCCGCCGATTCCACCATCCGCGTATAGGAAGAGGGTCTACCCGTCTATATCCGCAAAAAAGAAATATACGCGTTTCCGTATAGCCGGTGCATGTGTAGCGTCGTGGCGACACGTATCTGCTGCACGCTTCTCGAGGATAGATGGATATCGATTCGGCGCGGTAGATGTGGTTAGACCGCGAGAATGGTCGGACGATCGTCTTCGGAGCGTGAAGCGTGTCGGAGGATTAGGGGGTAAGTCCCTCATCCTCTCGATCTCTACAATATAGTCGAAAAACCTGAGGAGAGCAGGACGCGCTCCGATTGTAATCCGATTGAACCGCGGAGCGTAAAGCGAAGCTCCGCTGGGCCGAATGGACCATGGGTACTCTCACGCCGTCGACTGTTCTACTTCTTGGCAAACTACGTTAAAGCTGCGATCAGTGAAACGTCGTAAAGTTAACTATGACTACTTAATTGAGACTTTAACATTTGGTTTAACTTTATTTATTAAAAATAGAATTTGGATAATAAATTATTGTACATTTTATTTCTCGAAATAACATATTTATTTAGTCATTTTTACATTTAAATATTAAATATTTATTATTATTATGTAAATTATATCTATTATTATTTACCTATATGTTATATTATAAGAGACTGCATTTACGATTATTAATAATCTGATTATATTGTATTGGCATTTTTAAATAATTAGTGATTACAGTTTATTAAAATAATTTCGCGATTTCAGTAGTAAGAGTCAACGATATAAAACGCTGTTGTGTACGAAGCTGTGGCTGAATATCACGATCCGTTATTACTCATTTATCCTATAATATAGCAATATAATGTGACGATACGCTAAACTAACAAGATAAATTCGATATTTTTAATAAACTAAATTAATAATTTTTTTTTATTTTTTCTCCATATGGACGATATATGTTATTCTATTTTTAGCGATAAAAAATTAATAAAATAATCTCTTAAAATGTATGTTTCTGTAGAATTTTATATCTATTAAAAATTAGAAATGAAACTAGCATTAAATTTTAATGAATAAATGTTGCATTGTAAAATATATATATATATACGTAGAGTGAAGACCTATCAAACAAGAACCACTTTGTTATGTTTACTATTTAGAGCGAATAAATCGATGCATTGAAGTATATTTTGCATAAGGTTCAACATTCTATGCACCGTTACAAAGAACGTGAAATGTTTGTATGAAATATCGACGAAACGGTACCATTTACCTGTCGCTTTGATTGTCCGACGTGTTTTACGAGAGGTATACTACCAACGGACTATCCGGAATCGTTTCATGAAAGCACCGGAGTAGTTACCATATCATCGCTGTTATCGGCATTACGACTGCATTGGCGCAAGGCCACTTTGGTTATTATCGTGTTTAAATGGACGGAAAAGTTTGTCGTTAAGGTCGACGGATAGTCGCCTCAGGCGTTATTAAATTACTCGTTGACTTTCTATGCCAGCAGTCGCGCAATACGTTCTTTCTCTTTTTCTCTCGTTCTCTCGTTCTCTCTCTCTCTCTCTCTCTCTCTCTCTCTCTCTTCTCTCTCTTCCTCTTCCTTCGTAATAATAAAGCTATCTTATAACAAAACGATATATTTGCTCACGATCTAAAACTCGCAGTGCGTGAACGAGACACTTTTTAGCGAATTTTAAATTACAATGGCAAAGGTAAAAAGATTTGGAACTGAAAAAGTTTTGATAAATCGTTGGTTCTATCCTCATTCACACGCGCCGTGCGATAAGCTTGAATTGGAAGGCATATGCGATCAAATATATTGAGATCACAATTGCACTTCTAGTGAGATATAATCTATGAATAAATAAAATTGAATGTAGTGATATTACTTGGTATGCGAAATTTTTCTTTTATAACTATTTCTTATATAATTGTGTCATAGCAATGAAAATTGCATGCTTAAAATTTCGTCTTACATTAAGCGGGCTTTCTCGATTTTACATTCTCATGTTTATTATGTGCATGACTTAACTTTCCTCTAGTTTTTTTTCTTTTTTTTCTTACAAAGCGAATTTACATTCCCTGCTATTATATAGAAGCTAATTGCAAAAGTCATATAAGCTGAATTAAATATTTCGTAATAATAATAAACAAGAATAAACATTATTAATAAAATATGGCGAAGCTAGAAAAAAATTAAGGATCAAAATTATTCAAAATTATTAGAATTTCAAAATTATTTAGAATTATTAGAATTTATAGAAACATAATTGGACGTTTAAGCATAAGTCCATTTATGTTTTGCGCAAGTTTATTATACATTGTTATTGTATCGATATAAAAATATACTGCCTTTCCTTCTGATAAGAAATCTTGCTTTGATGATTCTAGGAAGAATAATATGATAATAAGTTTACAAGATATTAAAGAGCCAACCGCAGAATTTGTTGCGTAAATTATTTTATATATCTAAATAATAATTACATGAATTTTGATATTCAAACCTATTCTTTTAAATTTGAAATCTTGACGTGTTTCGGCTGCTTGATTGAGCCATCTTCAGAAATTCCAAAAAAAATTTTTTTAATTACAGATGTGACTTCTTCTTAACATAGAACGTTTTTTTTTTTCGTAAGCTGTTTCCAGAATAATTAAAGCTGCTCACATAACGATTGGAAGACCGTGTGGAGAATCTGGTTAAGCTAACAATGAAAATTTAAGATAGTTTTCTCTTTCAAATAATTAGCAGAGTCAATTCTTATTCTTGTAATTATTATTATTTAGAACCCTTTATTATTGTATTAATAAAGAATAATATGCTTTGTGTTACTACTATAACAACCATATACAAAAGAGTGAGAGTACAAGCGTTGCTAATTTAACACCGTATTGAAACAAAGGTGAAAAATGTGACAATTCTGCGCGTGAAATGTAAAAAAATATGCTATACAAGACTTCTGCTACGAATATAAACGAAAGTGAATCATATCATTTCCTTACTTCAAAAGTGACACAATTCAAAGAATTAAAATAAGAATTAAGATCAAGGGTTTAATTAATAAAAATTAAATCAAGCAAATAAAAAGGACTATGAGCCTAGCTGGTTTTAAATTGCTAATAATTACAATTTAATGTACAAAATTAATTACATGACACAGTTTTTTACCTATCGGGTCCTTCTCAATGTGATAATATAATTTATTTCACGTCCGTTTTTAACAATTGTTTCTCGCTAAACGTGTTAATTAGTCTATGTAGTGTTTCAGCGTTATCCAATTTAAAAAAAAACCAATGTACTTCTATTCGCTACTGTATATTTCAGTCCTAAATTGAGACACGCTTTCAAAAATCTAATGCGAATCCTAATTGTTACAGTAAGACAAATTATATGTATTATGACATTAAGAATTTACCGATAACGGGTAGAAAACGTCCTGTGTCATGTAATTAATTTTATACATTAAATTGTAATTATTAGCAACTTAAAACCAGCTAGGCTCATAGCCCCTTTTTATTTACTTGATCAAAGAATTAAATTTTTCGGAAAAGGGAAAACTATTTTTTTAACTTAGCAGAAAATATTATATTATTATTAATCTTATTATCTTTAAATATTCTCTGTAAAAGACTCCTTTTTATTTACAAAAACAATTCAAAATCGAATTTATAAAAAATATTATGATCTCTTTGAAAATTAAAAAGATGACAGTAATATTTGACAAACTGTGAAGCTAACAATAAGTTAGTTTATTTTTTATGATTGACAGAAGAATTTTTATCTAATACATTCATGATAATAAGTCGAAAATCACATTTTTTTAAATTATATTATTTTTAAGAGAATGATACCTTTCAATATTTAATAGATATTTTTATGCAATCTTCTCCGGGTAATAAATATTATATGGATTTTTTGATGAATTAAAAATATTAATTTACGCAAAGTGGAACGAGTATTTTGTCTTATATATGAGGAACAGCGATATCTTATAACTCGTCCAGCGCACGCAATCAAGGAACACGTTGGCTCTAATGCACCGTCAAATAAAGTTCGTGATTTCGCTGAGTCGATTCGCTGCGGACGAAAATAATACAGCTGCGCAATAAAAGAAACTTTGAAGAAACACCGCCATTACGGTGGCCGCCGCGAAAGAAATACTTTAACAGTAAACGATCGATCGAAGTTATCGCACTTCTACGGCCGGTTTGCACTAACGACGCGGTCGTTATCTCAGAAAAGTTCTTTTTTTTAATTGAAAAAGAGCAACCCCTTTAGCGAGAGTACACAGAGGGGGTTGAACGATGCAGCTTAAGCGATCTCGGTAATGGATGGTGGAAAATAGTTTTCGTTATCGTTGCCATGACGGATGGTCTCCGTATCAGGTAAACGATGTTTCGCCTGTATAACCCGTCCCCGACATTGCCGATTCCTTAAGCTGTCCTCGGAAAGCGCCGTCATATCGCAACGCTAAATCTCTACCAAGACGAGAGTAAAGCGTAGCGGCGTTAGCGCGAGCCGACGCGACGGAGAGAAGGAGAGAGAACTTTCTTCCGTAGAAAATATAAAGGTAGAAGATCAAGGGCCGACTTCGCGATGAAGGAAGTAAATTACTGGCGCTCATGCATTTTTTATAAGCTGTCGCAAGACCCGTCATCGTCGTCGACAAATTCTCGAGCGGCCCGGTTTAATGAGGCCGATTAAAAGTCGGATATCAAACGCGCGCTCGATTGTCAAACGAATGCAAAATCGCTACACTAACGAAATACCAATTCTACTACGTGACTGATGTTGAAATACTCATCCTATCATTGGCGGAAATCTCATTTATTTCGCTATCTCGGGACGGCAATGTGTTGTCAAAGTGATTATATGCGGATAAAATCCGTAACACGCATGGCTGGTGAAATGACTTGTTCTCCACGATATGTCACGTTTCCGCGACGTAAAAAGCGCGAGACGACGCGTTTACGTGCTCTTACGTGGAAGATGATAATAACGTGATAAAGCGTTTAACGCGACGTGACTCGTTGGATTTCTTACGCACGTTTATGGTATACACTCGGTGGAACAAGCGAGAGGTGATCTCGTTTCGCGCGTCAGACGGCATTAAGTCCTACTCGTCTTTATTCACGGCGAGCTGTCGCTTTAAATATGAAATGATCACGAGTTGACGTTTGCACGATGCATTCCGTTACGACCGCATAAAATGAAGAAAGATCACGAGTAGGAATGATCTCGAAGAGCTATCGCTGCAAATCATTCATTATCCCGCACGAATGCCAAAACAAATATTTCCTTTCATATTGTGGACCAGATTAAGATTTTTACTTGAAGAGAATATGAAGATTGTCTCTAATCGATCGCACTTTCTAATTATTATTATACGAGCTTTTAAAAGTTTAATTCTAAAGAGATTAATATATTCTAGAAAATTATAATAATTTTATTCTTATTCAATATGAGACGTAGTTAAAAGCAAGCATTTCTGATATTTAAATCGGTTTAATATCAGAAGACTGTCTCGACATCGAAATATGTAATTACATGAATATGAAATAAATATGTCTGTGCCTTATCTTATGCGGTACCTATTTATAGATTCCAAATATATATACATGTTGAATTTTATTGATCCTAAAATAACAGAATTTAGTCCGATATTAGGTATCTGTGTTTAATACAATAAAGATTAATAATCGCGTTATCACATTAATAATTTGAGGATGTTATACTATTAAGAAAACAACAATCTCTCTTGTTTTGCGCTTGCAATTATATGCGAACCGCATAAGTCGATAACTGTAGTAACGAAAATTTCGCATTTATATGAGCGCTTCTATGAAACATGCAATTCGACTCCAAGTTAATTCGAATAAAGTCTGAATGGGGTACTCTTGAATCTAATAGTCACTTGCGAACAATAGAATCTCCGACTCGCGAATCGTCGCTCGACGCAGACTAATCTTGGAAGCTAATAGTCATTGTGCTTGCATTTCATAACGAATTATGCACTTACATAAATGCAAATTGTGCGCGCGCATACGTCGTCGAGTATGTAAATTCTTGCCCACGGATGTTCGCGGTCTAGCGACAACCGCGAATAGTGGTTGTCTTGTGTGTTCGTACTTTGAATTTACAGGAAACGCACTTTGAGACGTTTTATTTATATGAAGTCTAAAGTAAATGTGGAATTATTTTTTTTTCCAGATAAGCATAAAATTGACCGATCTTTTTGCTCCGAAATAACAATGGAACATCGACTCTCTATCACATAAAAGATAACAAAATTTTTTTATTTCATCTTTTATAATGAATGTTGTAATAAATATTATAATTCAATTAACAGAAATGGTACTATTTTCAGTCAAAGCGGATTTTGGTGCTTAACAATATTTATATGCAAATTTTTCCAAATCCATTTTCTAGTTTTTATAATTGCGTACCGATTTGGTTTATCAGACTTAAAATGCAATCGCAAACTGAAGCTAAAATATTAATCTCAAAATAGATTGATCGTTAATACTGATACCAATAAACATCTTGAAAATCTATAAAAAATTTGTTACAAAAAGTAGACTTTTAGATAGGGTTTGAATCTGAAATTTCCGATTCTCCGGAACGAGTACCAATTCGATCCACCGAGGCATGTGGAGATATTTGTCGCAATAACCACTAACTAGTAAGAGAACGTTATCATTATTAACCCTTTGTGGACTGATGCAAGCGACTTCATTTGAGGTCACTTTTTATTTCATAAATTACTCACTCAATTTTTATGAAACTTGGCCTATGAAGTAATTTAATAATATTTAAATTTGACGTTAAAAATAAAAAAATTCAAAATGATGTATTTAATATGGCAGACAGAATTTAGAAAAATAATCTGATTATCATAAAATTTGCTTTTAGGGAATATTTAATTGTGAATTAAATTTCTAATTTGGTTTTATTTGAATCATCATGATATATAAATAGTACACATATTTTCTAAACTGTCTTTTAAACTAGGATTAGAAATTCTGTGACACTAGATCTTTTTCTTTGTAGGGGTTCCATCCTTTTGAAATTCAATATTTTTAGATTACATATTCAAAACTCAAGAGATATTAAGAACTTTCTAAAACCGAATTTTATGGTAATCAAATTATTTTAAGTTCGAATTTTAGAATTCTGCGATCAGAATCGAATTCAGTGACCCCGAAAACTTTTAGAAAACATGGTCTTCCAAATTTACTTTATTAGAAATCTCGGGTTCTCAAAGGACTAAAATTGATAATTGATTTAATTTAATTTAAGATATTAATATTTCAGTTTGCGATTGCGTTTTAAGTCCAATAAATCGAATTTGGCGTGTAGTTTATATGTATTTGCAAAAATTTGCATATGAATATTATTAACCACCAAGATTCGATTTGACTGAAAATAGTATTATTCCTCTTTTGAATTATTCTCATCGCTCTAATTTCTATAGTTGTAATTATTTATATAATATGTATTTATAATATTTATTTTATAACCAGTATATATATATATATATATTAGGTGTTGGAATTAATTCGTAGCGTTTTACAAGTGATGGGAAGTACTTTCATTAATGTATTTTTTAATGCTCATGTGAAATAAATAACATTCTTTCATTAAAAACGCTACGAATTAATTCCAACACCTAATATATATACGTGTTTGATAATTTATATAACATTTTATATAAATTTTTCAGAGGATGAAGAAAGAAATTTCCTAATCTAATAAGATCTAATTAGGTTGTGGAAGTTGGTGAAACTTTATAATGAATTTTTTCAAGCTGGTGATAGCAAATAAGTTCAAATTATGAGAAATTTTTGAGTCATTTAATTTGAAAAAAGTTTTTCTTCTGCTCTACTATATTTTAGCATTGTTAGGAAAATAACGAATTTTGCGTATGGAATGATTCATCATCTTAATCTTAATCTTAATCTAAAATTTCCGCGCTCTATTATATATATTAACTGCTTAATGATAAACTTTTACATTGTAATCATTAGGACAAATGTGTTTTTAAGTATTTTAAGAAGGTGGGAAATGCTTTGTTACATTTTCATGTTCTGTATATTGCTGCTATTTTGTCGCGTGTTTTACAGGATACTTTATCTCACATAAAAGGCTCTTTCGCTACGTAAAGTTTTCTTTTTTTTTCCTCTTTATGCGACAATAGGCGGTTTGAAAGCGGAGATACTACGATGTAATGGTACGACAATGGTAACGGGGTAGACAACATGCCCGTGGTGCTCTCGCTCGAAAAATCTTATCACTTGTACACGTTCTCGAGTGCTCAAAGACTTTGAAGAGACGACGAAGTGTAACTGTCGTTTAGCCTTCCGTATTGTATGCCACGCACCTTCCTTGCATCCTAATGAGGATTTTAGACGCGGAATTTGTATTCCTCTTTCTCCCTATCTCTTCCTGTCGACTCGACGCGCGAGACCGTTGCGACTGCTACTTTTATTGCAGCATAAAGCGTATGTTTCCTTGAGAAAATGAGAACGTTTAAAAGGATTTTATGCCGGGAATAACGACGCAAATTCAGCAGATGTGGATTTACGCGAATAGAGCGCGCGATTATGCTGGCAACGCTCTTTTAGTGGCAACATGAATTTTTATTCTCTAAAAGTCGTTCCACCATTCTCCTACTGGCGAACATATAGACATAAGAAATTATAGATAACATACGTACATGTAATGTAATATCCCGTTTTTTTTTTATAACATATTAATAAAAAATTAAAAATGTTAAATTTATGAAACGTAAAAATAAAGATAACTATAATTGTGGATTTTTTGCTACGTATATATACAATAAGCGTTTTATCTAAAAAGTATTAAGTTTAATAACATATTATACTTATAACATATTATATATCTTCTCTATATTATATATCTAATCGCGTACTTGCCAATTGCCAGCAGTATTTTGCCTTGCATTCCTTGCAATAAATAACGAACAGGCGATATTTCGAATCGGCGAGCGTTAAGCTTGAAACAATCGCATAGCATTGCCATATTTATCCAAGGCAACGAATGACCACGGCCCCATTTGCAGATCGTAAAGATAATAGAGACGCATAGTCGTAGCCATTCTGTGTCATCAATAATCCAGCACCGTAACGTGGCCTGCAATTTGCAGGACATTAGCACCACGGTCAGATTTCGGTGTTCTGTGCTACGAATGATGACTGATTTCGTTAATGTAGTGAATACATATGCATACCGCACGGTTTCTCTGTGTCCTCTGTTACGAGGTAGCCGAAAGATAAGACCGCGAGTAATATGATTTCTACGTGACTTCCAACAGCGACAAGTACCTGTTCGATAAAAGTTACACGAGTTTTTGTGCTACATGTTTGTTTTATTAGTCTAGAATTAGACTCGAAAAAAATGTCTGTAGAAACGAGATATAAAAGTTATTTTATAACTCGGAAATTATCATAATTAACGTATTTTTACGTATTTTGAATTATTACGTTTTTCAATTGTTACGTATTTTATTTATTTTTTAGTTATTTTTTCAACACACAAGTTATTAAAAATCGAAAAGGTTATTTTGCGTATATAAAAATATAAAAAACATTAATAAAATTTTGAAAAAATTTGAAAGATATTTTTTTAATTCAATATTTTTATTTATTTTTTAATTTTTTAAATGTATATGTTGCGAACACGTATTGTTTTGGACATAACAGTTCTTAGTTATGGTTAAAAATATCTTATGTATCCGGTTATGTATCATAAAGAACTTGCTAATTAAATCGTAATAACTATTTTGATTCTATGTATGGTCGTAAGCCTATTAAGCGTATTACCTGTTACATTACTAGACTCAATAATTAGTCCTAAAAGCCTACTCAAAATTCTGCTACTGTGAAATATCACGAATGTTATAACCAGATTCACACTCAATTAACAAGCTCGCGCTTACGTTGCGCGCGACTCCGCGGTGAGGCGACATTATGGATTTTATCGCGGCAGCCGCTAATTGCTACTGAAATTTATCTGGCGCCTCCATATTCTACGGGATATTACTACAGCGCTGCAGTAGTACTCGAGATCATAACTTACTGTCCTAAATCAACACGCTGTTCTCCGTGGCGCTAAAACGCGAGAGTGGTGTCTCGTTTGATTTTGCTGGGTAACTCGCTGAGTAATTCGCTAAATCAAGTACGTCTAAGCTTTTTTTCTTCTCTGTACAAAGTTCTAGACGATTGTCGTCCAAAGATGCAATGAGATTAAATTGTGATTATAACAATGACAGCTTAAACCTCCACCAGTAATATGAGGTCTTTAAAAGCAGCATCGATATTTTGTGAATTTTAAACAAAAATTTAAATCTGTAAAAATTAAATAAAATACAAGCCAATCTCCATGGTGATAAAAATTTGTTACAGTTTTAATACAGAGAAGGTCGAATGATATCTTGGACATCTTACGTTTTTTCGAGGTTTCATTTTCTCGGTAAAAATTAAATATAATATATAAATATATATATAATATATAAAGCATTATTCTTATACCAAAACACTTTTTTAATTGTATTTTTTAAAAATGAAAATAGATAAGGTTTTTACATTTTTAAATGTCATTACATTTTACAATTTTTGTAAATTAGAAAATGGTATTGGACAGAAACATGATTTTTAAAATTATATTTATTAATTACAAATTTCAAATTAATTTTTTATTTATATTAAATAAAAGAGAGGAATCCTTCAAGATTGGCAATTTTCATGAGTCAAATCTTCACAAACATTACATTGAATAATCTCGTTTTCGTCAAATTTTCTCCCCAAATAATGCAATCAATCTTTTCATCATCTTATTTATTTTTTTCCTTAAACACTAATGTTTTTTTTTATAGCATTTATTAACTTTTTTATTTTTTATTAACCTTATTTTTATTCTTATTTAAGTTACATCACTTCATTGTTCAATATCACTTGAATAATTGTAATGAAGAAAAACGAGCAGTTTTGAAAAAAAGAAATGATTTAAAACCTATAACTTAAAGATGCTGATAAATTAGGAACGATATTTGACTTAAATTTAATGATGTGATTGGTTGGTAAAGTTAATCCCAAGCCAGCGTAAACAGCATCTGCACAATAAAATGCAAAATAATTTATAAACAACATTGCATCTATTCTCAATAGAAAAATCCCAGCTTTCACGTGTAAGTGGATTTACCAGTGGCTTAATAAATGTTGCCACACGCATCTAATATTTTAAATAATCCTTGTCCATTCCAACAGCTGTCCAATATGACCTGACTTTTCTCTACAAAAATTTTTTCAGATTTTTATATAATCCGGAACAATAAAAAAAAATTTGTTCTATTTCTGGAAGTCCTCTATGCTGACAAAAAAGTTAAAATTCCATGTTACCGGCGGATTAATAGTTATAACATTAAAAAAATTCTTCTTTATAGTATATCATAAACGATAAAAAAATTAAAAATTAACAGTTTTTAGACAAATATAATACTACGATTTATACAAATATATAATGCACTGTTAATTGATTATTTTTATTATTTGTTAGCTAATACGAATTATAATATGAAGATTAATATGACGTAAGATATAAAAAAGAAGATTTTTGTAGAACGCCGATTTAGATTATAGAGATAGAAGCTAAAAGAGATGTGAAAGATATGCGCTAGTGCGACATGTACAGGAAATTGTGTATTGTACGTAAAGGAAATGGTGCTGTGAGACATGGAAGAGAACTTGAGACATGAAAGAGAGAAGGAGAATGAGAAAAGAAAAAAGGGAATAGAAATACTAACATAGATAGAAAACGATAAAAGGTAAAAGAGAAAAAAGTTAAAGAAAAAAGGAAAAGAAATGAAGGAGCAAAGCGACACGAAGTAAATGAGAAAATAAAAACTATGAAAATTTCGGACTACGATGGAAGAAGACGAGGAAAGGGGTAAAGGGGTAAGTTAGATTAGCTGAAACTATCTAATATAAGAAAACGAAGAACGGAGATTCGGTAAAAGAGTAAGTCACTCACTCGTGCGCGCAGATTAAGCATCTTAATCGCCTACGAACAAAACTGCAAATTGTGCACTCGGATGAAATGAAAATGGTACGAGTACCGAGTATACGTATAACCCTTGCTTGTAAGAGAAGCACGGCGCGTTTGAAACAAAAAGTTCAATGGGGTTGAAGCACAAGCGAGGAAAGGACGCGGAGCTCGTAAAGGCGGAAGCGAAGGGTGAATGGTCATAGAGAAAGGGTCGACTAAAAAGTCAAGACACAAGAGACATGCCCGGTGAATTGGAGACGCTTTGCGTGAGTGAAAATAGTGTGAGTTACAGCGTGCTTAGCAGGAGTACAGATAACTTTTTTTTAATCAGCGACGCTGATTTAAACTGCCGCTTTAATCTCAGTTCTACCAGTTTTAACGGCGGCGGCATTCTCTGTGATTAAAAATGGGTTTGTGTTTTGAAACTATGCTATTGCATTAACAATACAATTTTCTGCCGCGAGAACTTTCTCCGTATACGCGAGCTTTTATTGTTACGATCATATTTTATTATTGTATTATAATTTAAAGTTCATATTTATCAAACTTTTAGGAATGTTAAATATCGCTTAGTAAAATATGAAGGGTAATTTTACAATTCCCTTCTTCCTATTTAATTTTTCTTCTGGGCTTATCTTCGAGCTCCCATAAATTTATACGCTGAAAAGGTTAATATTAAGTAAACCGACGGCGCGGCGCGGTGCGAATATACTTTGCTGACAAGTAGGTTAATTTACTTTTGCGCAATAATTTTTGTACATACGTATCGCCTTCATTAGAGCAAGCCACAATCTCGTCTTTTCCGGCATTTTGCTTGAATATATGTGTGGATGATTATCTCCACGAACAAAATTCATATTTACAGGAATCTTACTTTTCGTAAAAAAAGGACGTAATACTTGCTGTACGGAAAATTTATTTCTATTTCAGTTTTGATGTCAGAACAGCAAATTCTATTCATCCTTCTGGGACATGTTAAAATGAATAATTTCGCATAAAACACAAGCTACTAACGTCTTACTTTTCTTTTTTATCTTTAACATAGCGAATAAAATAAAATTTAATCGAAAGATTATTATAAATGTCAACATTAAAATAATAAGGATAGACAACAGAAATAGATCCTTTTTGGAAAACTTTTTTCTAAAACATGAATGCGCAATTATAATTTTTAGATTCTTGCATGTTATGATGCCGATATTTCTTTTTGCTGTGCAACAAATAAATTAGTGCTAAATAACGTTGAGCAAAGAAGAGCTTTGCAATGTTTCTAATCGCCGAAACTCCAACCTCGCGAAACGCTCGACGCGGAAAACGGCAGCTCGTCAACTTCTAATGTTCTACACAAAGCTCTCGCGAGAGTACTCACTGTGAAATCGCGTATCGTCGTACATACCGCACCTTTTTGTTCCTCACCGAGATTAAAGTCCTTTGCGCTTTGTCCACTCTTGTTCCACAAGAGTGTCTGACATCCTCCGTTCTCTGCCTCGTTTTACACGACGTTCCTCCAGGCGGAAGATAGACGCCAACGAATAAGCCGACGAATAATTTTCTTCAACACATATCGGTCCGAATAAAATTAGAGAATGAAATGTGGGGGATAAAAGCAGCAGAGCGGGGGACTTGCGCCACTCTAACGAGACTCTAATCTTCTTCCTTCGTTGAAGCTTAGAGCAGCTCGCTCAAACTTTCGCCTCGTACACCGGGTAATTAAAATGTTAATCGAGGAATTAGCTAGTTAAGGAGAAGGTTTGCTCCGACAGGATATACTTCGGTTTCGCCCGCACGTCGTTTGTTCTGGTTAACGAAACTCGAAAGTCTTTGATCGGATTTAATGTGAACAAAGTGACCAAAGAAATAGTGACAATTCTATTTCATTAAGGACAACTATATAATACATTCATATATCTTCAATATAATAATTATTTCTAAAGCCACTTTAACACTAGAATCGTGCCATTTCACGATTACAGCTTCACTATAATTATATTGATTTTTTCTTTTTTGTATTAAATATATAGTACAGAATATTGAAGATATATGAATATAATACAAATATAATTCTAATGATACGAATAAACCTTATATTTTATGATATCAAAATAAATCTTTGTTAAGTGAAAATAAGGACAAGAGAACTAAATTTAGGATAGCAAATTACCAAATTGGCATCTTCGACGGTTCTATTGGGATATCGTTAACGGTTTTAGTGTTAAAATATCATGAGAGAGATACGTATATAATATAGTTATTAATAGATTAAACGTTAGATATAGCTTTCATTAAAATTAATATTAATTTTCGAAATACTTGCAATTCATGGGAATTATTTTCTATAGTATATGTTACAATTTAATTGAAAATTTAAAGTTGATGACATTATAAAGTAAAAAAATAATATGCACAGAGTCGAATAAAATGCCGATTTTGCCTATGTATGTTCTGTGTGTGTTGTGAACGTAATTTCTCGGTCATCTACCAGAGCGGTTTGGGATTCCTATTTTGGAAATTAGTTGGAAAATTAGTTTTGGCCACCAGTTTACTACGAACTTTTGAAATTGGTAGGTTGGAGGACTGGCACGACCGGGGAATATAGTTTTCTGTCATCAACGAGTCACCCCGTACATTGTCAAGTTCTAATGTTATTACAGTTCATTCCGAGTGGCATTTCAGCGTTGGTCAGCGACGAAATGTCGACGGGAAATTGTTAGCTTCCGTTACATCTAAAAGACCATTTTTTCACTTTTTGTTGCAGGTTGGACGACGAGAAGCTGGATCTCATTAACGTAAGTAATTTCGATAAAATGCAGCATTACCTTTTACAACTTTAATTAAACGTCTCGCTTGTAGAACAATGTAGAACAGAAATTATATTTATCTAGAATCTGAGACTCTGACAATGAGAATCAAGTCGGAAATTTACGAAATATGCCGTTGCACAAAATATAATATTCAAATAATGATACAAAAATTAATAATAAACAGAAATAAGAGCAATATTAATAATGATTTAATTATCCAATTTAATATCTATATAATAAAAGAATATTTTTAGATAAAAGAGTAATAATTTCGAAAAAACAAGAAAAATTTTTAATAATTATAATTTATATTACCAGTAAAGAAAGAGAGAGAGAATGACTAATCATTTCGAGGAAATATAAATCAATCAAATTTGAATCATCCGTACAATGCAAATTTGGAATTATCATGTTGTAACTTAGCTCTCTTTGCACAGGATCGATTAAAAGCCTCGTGATATTAGCTCTCTGTAATCGCGTAAGCCTCCGTACGATTTCGTTGATGTTGATCGACATCGATATATGGGACGCAACGGATGGAAATGGACCATGGTAGAACTACGCATTCCACGCCATATCAAACGTTGCCAGCGTCATGGCGGCCTAATGCACCGCGTCGCGAGCATAACTGTATGCGCCAAATAACCGGAAATTACCGGGCGCATTTCAATCAGAATCGCTCGGCAACGTCCGTCGCATGGACCATCGTTTGTTCCACATAAATAGATGCCTAGCTTGTATGATAATCTCTCAAATCGAGCCGGGAAATCTCGGGGAATTGCTGGCTTCTCTCTGGAGAACCGCTTTTCCGGTAAAGCTACAGCGAATAAAGCTATATTCAACAGAAAGGAACGCTCGTTTATTATTCGTGATTATCTGTTTACACTTCACAATATATCGACAAAATATGAAAATTAATAACTGAAATATGTTCTATTTATAAACTTGACATCAACTCTTTTGATAAAACAATTTACGAAAGTTCAATTTAATAATGTTTTAAACATTAAACGATTAATTAATAAAGTTTTTCAGCTTCCAAGGATCAAGTTTTCCAAGAATATAAATGGATAATATTTTATATATAATTTCAATAAATTTCATTTTAACTTTTGCACTTGAATAATTAAGCTGTCTAAGGTTTAATAAAATTTTTAAAAGCAAATAATATTGATCCTTCTGATTAAATTTTTGGTTATTGAAAAAAATCAAGCACAAACCCAATATGTTTCAATTTCTCAAAAAGTATATTTTTATTAATGCTTACATTTTATTATATCCATTGCACCAAAAATATAATGTTGAACATTTATTTGCATATGTATGTACGTACTTGAGTGGAAAAATTGTAATGAATTTCATGATTATATGACAAGCGCGATAATAACGATATTTCAAAACTTATATTTTTCAACAATACAAAGTGAAGTGTAAATTGCAATGGAATAGAAACAGAAATTTACAATCCAGTATAGACCGATATTATATATTGTAGTCATCACTGAATATTGAAAATGATTTTCCTCCGTTTATCCTACATCATATTACGTACATCCGCTATGAAATTGCGCACTTAAGCAGGATAGAACGCAATATCGTGTAGTAAGCGCCACAGATTTATCTCGATCGTACATTGCTGTATTTACCAACATGTTCCAATTGCAGTAGTTACTTCACGCATAGTACAACAAAACAATCGTCTTTGACTTGGATGAAGCCATGTGCATTTACCCGTGCAATTGCATTTCGCCAGTGATAGGAGCGCAGCTCATTAATGTCCCCTGCGGTCGAATGTTTCAGTGAACATTCTAAATAGCTTTTTGATAAATATATACGTAGATGGTGTTTTATAACATGCTATAAATTAAATGTGTCTTGAATAAACATTATATTGCACTAGCATTTTGCTTTATTTTATTAAACACTGTACAAACATAAAAAAGAATTTTTTAATACATTCTATGTATTTTTTTTGTGCCTTATCTGTACACAATCATAAAATTAATAAAAATTAATATTTCTATTTTTATATTAGGTGTTGGAATTAATTCGTAGCGTTTTTAATGAAAGAATGTTATTTATTTCACATGAGCATTAAAAAATACATTAATGAAAGTACTTCCCATCACTTGTAAAACGCTACGAATTAATTCCAACACCTAATATAATTATGAAAATATAATTATGAAAATAATAAAACTAATTCCTATATAATTCTTAATTGCACAACAAAAAACATTTTGTATTTGTATTGGAAAGTCCACTCAAGTCCTTGTTAAAATTTTGTGTTGAATTTTTTAATATTCGAGTATTAATTTAATATGATGTAATTATGTTATTTAAATAGTTTGTGTTTCAAATTGATATTCAATATTTCCTAGTGTCAATGATATAATTTATGAATAAATGAACAAATAACATAAGATGGAGTAAAAAATGCTTGTATATTTTTTTAAAAAATTAACACAATATCATGGCTTATTTCGAGCTGTAATTAAATTAACTTTAAATTAATATAATTAACAGACGTTTCGGCTTTCGACAAAACTTTCTTCAGTGTCGCAACACAGTAATACAATCTTACATTAATGAATAAAGAATAACGGATACAAAATTTAAAAACCCTCAATGGTGAAGTGTCAAAATATAAAAAAATAAAAGAATATAAAAAAAATATAAAAATATTCAAACGTCAATAAGTATCTCACCAGATGACAAAAAGCTAGGAACATTTGGATACTTCAGTCAACAGTAGATCAATTATGTTCATCGGTAAAATAGATTTGCCAAATTCCTCGGTTGAGATCGAGAATCCAGTTTGTCATAGACTTGTATCAAACGATCGAGAATTCTTTAATTATGAGTATTTTATGATATTGATAATTTATATAAAATACTGTAATCTAAATTCTCCATCAAAGATCCAGTTAAGTACAATAAAGATATCGACTATTGCTCGTTTGAAAATTAACTGACTTCTGTTAATTATATTAATTATATCAATTTAAAGTTATTAGGTGTTGGAATTAATTCGTAGCGTTTTTAATGAAAGAATGTTATTTATTTCACATGAGCATTAAAAAATACATTAATGAAAGTACTTCCCATCACTTGTAAAACGCTACGAATTAATTCCAACACCTAATAATTTAATTATAGCTCGAAATAAGTCATGACATTATTAATTTAAAAAAAAAATAACATAAGAATAATGTATTTTAAAACGCGAATTTTTAAATGAATAAAATAGTTGTTAGTTTAATATATCATAAATGTTAATTTTACTGAACAAATATGCTTCCACACGATTTGTTTACACACTGTGTAATATTACCTTTTCTGTATTTATTTTTTTAAATAATGCTTGTGTTTATCTTTTAATATATTCGTCTTAAATTAACACATAAATTTGTTTGACATTTAAAATGTATGAAATTTAATACAAATTTTCAAAGGTATATAGAAATTAATTTATTTTATATAGTATTATATATATATATATATAGTTGTTAATTGTGTATATAAGTTAGTTTATTTTCACACGTATTGACTTAATTGTACATATATCAACTTTTAGCTTTTTCAAAACTTTCCAAAAAATTTGTATTGTGTTTTCTATTATCTCATCTTAGTGATATATGTAGTCGGCTGTAAGAGGATAAATTGAAAGGATATACTTGTATATATTTTACAATCTTCATGGCTGCCAAGGTGTATCGAGAATCTTTATTTCTCTCTTTCACTGTGTCAGTATCGAGCATGTGCACCGGCAATCTCAAGAGAGTGCCTTTACTCCACAATCTTCCGCTTGCGTTTTATTGCAGGGCTACTCTCCTCTCGCTTGTCGAACTGCTCTCTTGATTTTTCTTAGCCGCTTGTTTTCATCGCTCTCTCTTCTCAGACACTATCTCCCAAAGGTGCTTCTCGTTCCAAGAGTAGAAATCTTACTATTTGGTGTGCCTGTGTACTAATTATGGACATACATTCCCTAATATATCACATTAATCGAAGTAAATCTTTGAACAATTCAATAGCGCGTAAATTAAAATAATTACATAATGACATTGCCAGCAGATTAGTAGCAGTAACTCAATCGCGAAGCACTATAATCATCGTGTGATTAATTTTTTTTATATAGAAATATTTAAAAAATATAGAATAAATAATAGAAATTCATAACAAAAAAATTTATAATTATGAGTTTATCGAAGTTTTATTAAAATAACTAATGTACTCTATATTTTTATTATTAAAAATGCATGAAATGCATTTTTCCGTTGGAATGTCATGTAACGCAAGTCCTTCCATTTGCATATCATTTTACTGTGTGTGCGATGGTAATCTCAGGGGAATGTCCACTCCACAATCTTCCGCATATGCCATATTGCCGCTGAACGACAATCTTGATTGTTCTCGTGGAAAAGAGGACCGTTCTTTTTCCACTCGCTCTTTCTCGAATGATATCCCTCACGGGCGATTCTATCGTGATTCTCATCGTTATTTGTAATGCATACAAGAGAATGAATATTGGTAATAAAATTTTATTCTGTTAAATTCCACTAGAAGAATAATTATTATTGTACTATCTCTCTTATAATTTTATAAAATATATGAAAATAAAAAGAGCGTCTAATTTATTTTATTATTTTTTTATTTTATTAAGATGTTTCTAGTATATTACATAATCTAGTATAGTACATAACTGATTTCCCCCTTTTTATAAATCAGAGAATAATTATACATATATTATACAAAAATATCTTGTGTAAAGAATTGTTTATTTCATAAAAATATAAAATTAATTAGATAAATTATTTTTCGTATATATATTGTAGAAATATATAATTGATATATCTGTGAATCATTTTAATATTTTATTGTAATATAAAACATTAAGACGATATGTATTTTTACATAATAACGTAAAATGTATGAATTTTATTGTATTATACACACGAAATACACACGAAAATAAAAATATTGATATTTTTATGTCTAATTTGTAATTAACGTGCAGAAAAACTTTCATAGAAATTTCTATATTAGAATTAATGAAAACTACATCTTTAAGACTATAATATTTGATTTTTTTACAATTTGAGCACGAATCACGTTAGCTATTGTTTATGTAATTCAAAAATAACGTCATGTGCACATATAATCGTAACTTTCTAATTAATTTTTTTTTTGTGTTATCCAATCTCGCAGCATTTGCACGTCGCTATTATTGTCGGTGACAATTTTGCGAAGTACCCTTCGTGAATGGAAACTTGTTAATGAGTTTACTTCTCGTAGATGTGATTCTCCCGAGGCAATTTAAATTAAAGCGTTATTGTGTTTCGTTATTTATTCGGAAATGAAAGGGGAGACGACCCATTTATAATATTATCTGATATTAGAGAGGCATACATTCTGAGGAGGTGCTTGGCGAAGGAACTCTCAATGGAGGATTTTACAATAGTAAGATCCAGTATAACGATCATCTCTCGTGCAAAGAGTTCGATCATGAAAACTTTTGCCGAAGAAAGTGCACAAAGAAGGCATGCTCTATGCCTTCCTCGTGGCACCTTTTCTCTTGAAAAGTACAAAAAAGTTCTGCTAGGCGAAAATCTTTACCCTCCGACTCGTGAGACAATGGCACGGTTTTTTTCTTTCGTGTCGAGATCGATGAACATTATGAAGAAAGGTGACGCGATCGTCCTGTAGCCCGTTCTATTATGTATGTTTTATCACGCGCTAAGTTTTTCTGGAGAGCTATTGTATATTATACGGTGACACATTTATCTTGAAATTTTTCGTGCAAACACAATAAATAAGCTCAACCTTCTTAGAGCAAAAATTTCTGTTTTGCCACGCACATATGCTAGTTCATCTTCCAGTAAATTTACACATAATTATTGCTCGTATGAGAGAAATAATCAAAATCTTGATTTTGATATACATGTATGGAAAGAATCGTTTTGCTAAAGTATTTAAAAATTTAGCTACATACAAATCTAAAAATAATTTTGATGAATCTTCAAAATAATTATAGGATTTTCGAACATGATGAGCAATGCTATAAATAATTTTAACATTTGAACAACCAACGTTTTACTAATTATTTTCAAAGTTGGTAAGTAACACGTTACTTACTTATAACTCTATTACTTTTTGTTACTTTTTTCAGTAATGATCATTACTTTTTTCTGTCTATAACGGTAATAGTAATACTGTTATATTTTTATAGTAACGAATTCAGTCGTTAATTTAATCGTTTATTTCCTTGTTATCTGTATACCTTGTTATCTGTATAACTATTTAGTAGATCATATTATTTTTGTTGATTGGCTAAAAATATTTTGTAATATAAATTTAAATATAAGAAAACGTTTTGTACTTTATATTTTAGGCTGCATTCTTGCAAATTTTCTTGCAAATTTTTAATATTGACAATGAATATTGAAACATATTCTTAATAATATTAATGTTTAAAAACAATATCTAATAAAAATTTTTAATAAAATCTACGTTTGTAAATTATAATCTAATTTTATAAGGATAAACATATATTAAAAAATACTAGTATACAAAATTACCGAAGATTTATTAAATATAAATTTAATATAAAGAAGAATTTGCTATAAGACTAGCTTAGAATTTTAAGTTTTAATATTGATCACAGTTAATATTGATTATTAAATAACATAATTTTTAAAAAATATATCTTACTTTAATATTACAGAAAAGTAACGAAAAAGATAACGAATTGTTACTTTCTAAGTAACAGTTGCTTTTATGAAGTAATGCATTACCGTGTAACACCAAATCCTGATTCTACTTTGATGGTCTAACAAAATTACTTTCAGATTGATATCTAGTTTTAAAAATTTTTAGATACTTCAATAAAATTCTAACTGTACATATAATCTATCTGTATCTATGAATTGAGGCTGCACAAGAAATATCGTTGGCTGTAACTCGATTTATGATGGAAATAAGTTTCTCTCGCGGCTAAACTTTAAGATTTGCTAATGAAAAAAGGACGATTTAACGCAGCAACTCTATGAACTAACTATGCTGTTTAAATTAATTCCTCTACCACGTTAAACGCTCACCTACTCTTCTGGTTGTTGCATTTCCGCGCCTATCGCCTCGTGATCGTTGTCGGACGAGTCATGTATACACTGAAGCAGCAAAACAGTGTGTCGGGAACAGTTGTTGCGACAGATACCACCACTTTGTGCACTCTCATGTTTGGCTCTGACATTAATACGGCGAATTATATTATATATGAACGAGTTTTGCGAGTGTGAGTGCAGAAACGGATTTAAACGATCCGTATTAGCGCAACAGTTATATTTCATCAGCGAATGAATATTCATAATCCCCGTATCTCACGTTTAGCATTATTGTTACACCTCTGCAATACGTTATCTTGATATTAATGATTAATTATCGGTATTATGTAGTTACGTTACATCATAACGTAGCTTCGTACGAGAGTAGAAACTATATTTCTATATTGTGTCCCACCGTTCTTTTAAACTTATTATACTCATTTATTATACTCATATTTCGGAAAAATTTAGTAAATAACTATTATATTTAAGATAGTAATTTGATTATCTCATATTAGCGAAATAAATAAATATATAACGTTAATGTTTACACGTGAAAGTTGCTTCTCAAATTCAATGATATTGTTATGCTTTTACATATCTATAAATGATGAATGCAACGTTCCGGCTTGAAAAAGTAATATCGATAAACGAAACGATTTGTACTTGAACGACATATATAGCAGTTATATATATTCCAGTTCCTTGTGCTATTGACGATCGTGCACGAAGTCGTCAAATGCGTGGTAAAGCGTATTTTTATATTGCCACATGTACACCCTTTACCTTTTAGCGCGCGGGCGTCCCTCGATTCGAGTCTGAAATGGATTTGCGGAGTTAAAGCACACATGCACGAGTTTGCCTTTAAATTCGTCATCGAGGGTTGCTGCGTGTCTACCGTCCGTGTTCGTTTCTAAAGGAATTGCGTTTTTCGCAGACCGTGTTTTCATCTATTTCTCCGTTTATTGTATTATCCATATGCCTTTAACGGTAAAAGCGCAGGTTGAAATTAATTCATTGCCGTTATTTTGTACAATAAGATTGAGAAAAAAATTACATGTTACAGTACTTATTAGAAATTTAATATTGTAATAAATAATCATCCTTTTAGTTTGACTTGAAAGAAAATGCTTGATCTTATATATCCACGGAAAAGACGGTTTTACGGAAGATATTAAAATTTAACTAGATATAAAACTGAGAAAATGATTTGGTTTGGACCAAAATAAAATAATTATGATAGGATGCTGAAACTATATAGTTGCTAGAATGTTAAAACTTTTTACAGCGTGCTCATCATGCTTGAGATTCTAACGTAATTATTATTTTAATAGTTTAACAAATATTATTTTCAGATTTATATTTAGCCAAACTTTTAAATACTTCAGCAAAATTGTTCTTTCCGTGTATATTCATATCAAATCAGTGGCGTCTTATGAGACATTGTTACGGGAAATAGCAATTTTTCACGAAATATGAATGATATATTTTCACATGGTTGGAATTTATAACTGACAATTGTGAGTTTTGGATTACGGCCAACGGAAACGGAAACGTGTAAACAAGTTGAAGCATTTGCAAGCAGGTGTATCGATTCGTCATACACTATCGAGACATATGTCATACAATATTCTCTTTCGCTTATATGTACTTTAAATACAAATTGCACATATAATTCAGTCAGTATTTCAACAAACTAATTTGTACATTATATAAGTTCTTTTCATATTTATCATTATTACATTACGAGCGACGGCTTGCTACGAAATTAATTAAAATTTTTTTGCGATCTGTCGTAAACAGCACACTATCCGTGACATTTAATGGACACCAGGTGCAGTGAAGAATGGCAAACTAATTATATTGATGCAGAAAATCTAATCTTTCAACTCTCTCATCTTTATTCAACTTTTTTTACAGGCGTTGCTAGCGATAATTGAATTCAAACTGCGAGTTTTGACGACGAGTTCGCGACTTTTTGCCGTATAATTATTACAGCGGTATCTCGGTGACGGTAGATAGATTAAGCCACAGCAAGGTAAAATTAAATAATAATTTGCAACCGTGAATATGTTATGCACGTGCTTGTCGTGCAGGCCGTATACAATATACTCGCAACCACATATCTCCCATAGCTGTATCACGAAAGTACAATCCCTTTTTACGTTTATTTCTGTTCTGTTGATTTTATTTACGAATTCGCGTTGCGAATAAAATAACACGAGCGGAATGCACGCTCACGCCCATACGCTTACAAGCGCCGGTCGGATCAATGGAAATAATTAGCAGGATAAAAACGGTAACTTGACAGTTCAGTCGTTGTGTAAACTGCCCGGGTTTACGAAAACTCGTCAACAAATATATTTCGAAATAAATTTTGCAAATTGCACGACGCGTTAACGCGATTGCGACTGTGTGTTTGCTAACGGCGCGAGTGTATGTATAAAATAGATAATGTCGTCGAATAAATAGACAGGAAATGAAAAAACAGAACATATCGTATATGCTTCTTAATTCATTTTATATATCCATTTATTTTGTAGTACGTATTCTCGTATTTAAATGAAAACATTTAAATTTTTCATCTATAAAATAATGATGGAATTTTTTGTTACATTTTAAATTTTAGATATATTTATTATAGTTGAGTAATATGAGTTTTATCGCTATAGTCGTTATAACTCGCACGTGCGCAAGTACAATGTACGTGATCTTATTAATATATTTATTAAATCTGTAATTTAATATTTATCAATATTCTCTTTGTAGAGGCTATCAGTTCCGTTTACCTCTTTATTCTTGCACCGCAAAGCAGGCTCTTCTCGCAAAATACAATTTCCGATATCGTGGAAGGAAAGCCGTTTTCGCAAAGGCAAGCAAAGTCGTGCTCCTCTCAAAAGCTCTTTACCGTCTTGATAGCTGATACTATTAAGAGGATCATACTCGCGCACACGTATACGTATATATGAGATATCGAGTAACATATTCTATTCTAAAATGCTATTTTCAATTGCTACAATATTATTTTATAATTTTATAATATAACGATAAATATTGCACGATAGAGAATCGTAAGGAATATTTATCTATTATTACAAGAGATATTTATTCATTTTATTGTGTAATGATTTTAATCTACAGGCTCATTATGATAGACTAATACATGGTACAAAGTCCACGTATACGAGGTTTATTAATCCATGTACGTGGGAGAACTTGGATAGACAAATGATGCTGTTAAAACTTAGGACAGCTATCGGTGGTTGAGGGAAACCAGATCTTAATACCTCGCATGTATTTAATGATGTGCGGTTGCAGACTGTCACGATGCGACGTCCGGAACTCTAGTAAGGGAGAGTTGTAATAATATACCGACTCTCTCCTTGCAATATCTCCACTAAATTCAACTACTTGCCATATGTACGTGCACGTGAATATTATCTCCAGACTAAATATTTCCCACGATATTGTATTATATTTGTGATATTATTGTGTGGCAGCTTCATTACGTATAAGAACAAATACTAGCAATAATAAACAATTTATGTTTGTCCTAAGTTTTAGATTTTAATACATCAAAAATCTTCCGTTTAATTAACATTTTCTACTTCACGTTGCATTCTTCGGTGCTGAATCCGCATTCACATTGCCGGTGACGACGAGTCGACGAGGTAATCCGTCTTCCAACACACTGGTGTTATTTTCTTTCGCACCGGTCGCTACTTAGTCACCAGAAAGGCAATGAGCGTTCGCTCCATGAATAAAACGCTAGTTATCGAGATCGTAAATCGCGAGGAGCATGCCGTGGCCGTTTGCGCCCATAGCAAGTGGAAACAGCGTGCGCGCGCGCGAGGTCAGCTGTGGGATTCGTGCATCGCCTGGCGCTTGATTTATTCAGAAAATTTTCACCGCGATACCATTCCCTCCTCCCCACTGACGACTTTGCGCGGTAAGTCGAATAATTGCCGCCCCCGGGAGAGTAAATGAATCTAATTGCATCTAAAATTTAAATGGGCGTTTGGCATTTGCATTTAATACCGACGTCTAACTAGCTACGAAGCTCGATAAAGCAAGACCAACCGCGAGATCTGCCGCCCATCCTCAACGTGGCCACAAGATTCGACATCCTAAACAAATCCTCTTGTAAGGGCCCGCGTCGTGTTAAGCCACGTGATTATGACGCTGACATATCACCGAGTTGGACGACATGTGGATATTATCGAAACACGTTGTGAAGCTAATCGTTTATCATCTGTTTGCGGAAAATTAAATGATCGATTAAATGATTTTGCGATCTTGAATATTTTTACTTTTAAACAAAGACATCTATTTAATAGATAATAGATTCATGTGTATATGGTGATAGTGCTCGATATGAATATAAAAAATTTTCGCTTCAAGACTTTTAAAGAACATTTATCGTAGTAGAGAAATCTTGTCCGAGTATAGAAGTTTAATGCAGTCAATTTTGAGCTTTCACACAGTTCTAAACAGCGTTTTGATGTAAGTCGATGTTTAGTAAGTGGCAGCGCGGTTATACTGGAAACTTGTCGCTTGATTGCTCGCAGATATGCTTTCGAACATGACGCGAAAGGAATTACTTCATCAACGACGTAACATCAAACTTCAGCCTGTCCTTATATAGTCCAAGAGTCTATCACGGGAGCTGTCACTAAGTGTCCCAATACTAACGACTACTTCGATTGCCTCGTAGCAACGAGATGTCAAAGCACCGAAACAGAGTTGTTGTTGGCAACTTAGCAATGAAAATAGGAGAAAATAATATAGCAAGCTAGCAACAATGTTAGAATATAATTCACTAGTTAACGCTATGAATAGTATCTAGAATAGGGTAAATCTGATATAATATATACCGCATCTGTTGAAAACTTATTTTCAAATATAATTTACTATATTTAAGATAAATAAACCAGAGTTTGACCAAAACTTTTGCCGAAACTGAACCGAGATACTCAACGCTATGAATAGTATCTAGAATAGGGTAACTCTGGTATAATATATACCTTGAAAACTTAATTTCAAATATAATTTATTATATTTAAGATAAATAAATCAGAGTTTTACCAAAACTTTTGTCGAAACTGAACCGAAATACTCGGCTACATGTCAATTTCAACCGAAACCAAAATTAAAAAATTATAGGAATATAAAAGCTATATGTGTAGACATGCTCATTATATCATATACTTTTTCTTAATAATAAACATCATAATTTATTGAAACAATAATTAAATTTCGGCCAAAATCGAAAACCGAAATTTCAACTGTGTGTCAATTTTTTTGCGAAAGAATAAGTACTTCTTTTTCATAAACATCATAATTTAATTATTGAAACAATAATTATACATATTAAAATTCATATTTATGAAGAAGAGCTATATGGTTTCAGTCAAAACTGACACGTAATGTTCGTTTTCAGTTTTGGTAAAAGTTTCGGTCGGATTCTAAAATAAACTGTACCAATAAATACGTTACACTGTCTATTGTTATAAAAAAAATTAGAATACATACAAACTATGTATTTATTTTTTTTTCTATTAAAAGAAAACTTTAAACCTTCCCTCCCCCCTTACATTTTTGGCGTATATTCCATAGGGGTGAGATGTAGGGCTACTTATAAGAAATATAAGTAGCCCTACAAGATATATTCATGAAAAATTTATTAAATAATTAGAAATAAGACACATGAGTGAAAAATACCATATTTCGAAGGCGGTTCTTCATACCTAATAATATTTCTTGTGAATTTCCAGTTCGAATTAACTGTGCGCAAATTATTTGTCGGTTTAAAAAAAAAATTGATTCAAAAGATAATGGTTTCATTAATATTAACAATAAAAAACTGACACCATAACACAATACTAATATGTACAATACTAACACTGAAAGAAAAGATTAGTTGCTGCAATAAATTAGATGATATGGTGAAATATGGCATAGCATTTTTAATTGGTTGCAACAGTCAATTTTTGGTTGCTACAGTAAAAGTGCATTACTTCCACATACTTCTTCTACTTTTTTTTTTACTTTGGCGTAAATCCTTGTTCAGCATAAGAATACCGCAGGCAAAATTCTGGAACAGTAACCATAAGACGTAAACTTAAGCTGATGAGCTATATTCAGAATATTGCTTTAAATCTACGTAATCTAATGGAAATAGAAATAGCAGTAAACTTATATCCATAAAACAAATTTTAACTGGTTGAAATTTGTCTTATGAATAAATTTACTGTTATTTTTATTTATTTTTTTTATTTATATTTATATAAGCTCATCGGCTTAAGTTTACGCCATTACTGTTACAGAATTTTGTCTGTGATAGTTCTAAATATCGTCGTTACCCTATCCTAGTCGACACCAAACACCAACTAAAGTAACGTAATAGCAACATTATAATTTCGCACTCAATAATTTTATATAACATCATATATATTATATTACAATTATATTTAATAATCCTGCATTTATAATTAATAGATAATGATTTAGTTGGCATCAACTGGGATATATTATTTTATTATAATATCCCCAATATACTCTTATTTTTATTCTAAGAAAATTATTGTATTTATTTATCTTTTTATTTAAAATTAAATAGTTAAATAATTTATGAATATTTCAATCTTGACTGAATTTATGGGATATACTATTAAATTTATATTTATATTTCGATATTTTCCTTCTGATATAATGAAGCTGTCAATAAATAATATTATTTATTGAGCTGCGGTTTAATAAATAATGTAACACGATTTGAATTTGATGTGCTTACATGCATATATATTTTTACATCGATCGAAATTTGATCGGTATATTATAACATGTAAGAAATCTCTTAAAGAGAAGAGAGAGAATAGGAAACATTAAAGAGAAAAGTAGAAAATATTTTTTTCCTATTTTAGAATTATCTCAGTTAATGTCATATATTTACATTAGTAAACAGAATGATAAGATTAAAGCTTGCGTCTAATTTTGCTTGTGGAATTTTATTATTCGCTCAGAGGTACTTTCTTCCGTCACCGTTCGTCATAGCGCGTGTTGTAATTTTACATGCGCAGATAATACCCTCCTTGCGAGTCGAGAAGCTACTCAACCTTACCTGAGGAAAAGACTGGAAACTGATAAGACTGCGGGAGTTACGCAATATTGTGATAAAGGCGAACGTCGTCCCTGTTGTGTGGGGTGATAAACGCGCGCGGCAGACGCGGAGAGAAGGGCGCCAGGCATCCCGTCGCGCGATGCGAGGAACGCTTGACGGGACATGGCGAGGCACCGGGAGAGAGGAATGCCGGTTAACGAGGATAAAGGGCATGGCGTAATGGACAGTGCGCGTTGAAATTCATGCCCGGCCATAAGAAAAATTGGACCCGCCGACGCCACGCCGCCACCGCCGTGCTTTTCCCACCGGGGAATTAATTCGTTGGAACTTATAACACGGCTTTCGCCGCGTGTGCTATACACGGTCCCCGATAAAGCGTGAACGTCGTTAGTAGGGAGAAAGAAATTTTAAGTCGGTGGGCGTCGACTTTCATTAATGAAGTTTTAAGATAAAGAACGTCATTGAACGTAACTTTGAAATTTTGAACGTAAAATTATCAAAGCCTTTTTTCTGCCAGATTTTTGTTGAAGTTAAAGCTGCTGAAAATTATCTTCGTAAACGTTCATTTAAGTTCAATTAAATTACGAAATTCGTTTATTAAGAAAAATATTGTATATACTAATTCACCTTTTCGAATTCGTGCTATGCACATATGGAACATTGTGGAATTTTTAACCACAAAATATTTCGCGAATTGGCGGTGTCGAATGACGATTGAAGTTTGTTTGTTTTTTTTTTTTTTTTTTTTTATAAAGATCTCTCTATATTTCGAGAGATAAAATAATATTGTATTTTGTGTGTTACTATCTGGAGAATGATAGTACGGGAGTTTTGACAGGTGTATCTTGTCGTGTTTATCCACGTTACCGCAGAATCCCATCGTAACGGATAAAAATCGCGCAAGCGATTTTGGAGAAGATGCGATCTCAGCACGGATTATTTTCCTTTCCGCTTCAATCCGTTGATGCACTCTCTACTAAGAATACTTTCTCTCTCTCCCTCTCTTTCTCTCTCTCTCTCTGTTACCGTCCAAAGCCTGCACACACGTGAAACTTTCCAGATGTATTCGCGAACACCGCGTTATACGCGTATAAAAATTTTCTGGAATTTCTACCATTTTTCCCGCCGTCAGAATGAGACAGGTCGAGAACTGACGTCGCGAGCTAGCTAATAATTATCACGGTCGTTGGCTGAGCTCTCATTTTCAGAATCGTATTTTTCCGAAATAGCCAGACATATTACGCATGCGGAACGTGAAATAAAATCCAGCAGGCCGAATTAATCGCCCACGATTCTACGATGGAACCAGCTGGCATTCGCGTACGTTAAATAGGTCGTTTCCAGGGACCTGAGCGCGCTAGCATTAACCAGCAGCGCGGCTGCAGAATCCGGATCAGCGAATCCGAAAAACCAAGAGAGAGATCAGGCCCTTTGTTGGCCTGGATCTCCCATCCTCCTCTACAACCCTTTCAGTATCCGTCCTTCTTCCTGTTCTCGTTTCATCTCTCTTTTTTCCAGTGAGCGTTGACGCAATGCCAAATTGAATTCGGCCTCGCGCGATGGTTCGTGAATAATTCCACGAGAGCACCCGTGTGTCGTCTCTGTCAACAATAATCGGCCAGTTGTCGCGCATCCCTCTTTCCATCTTGCACACTGTCTCTTTTCGCTGTGCGCTGCACCCACAACTGCAATCACGCGACGAGGACGGGATGAAAAAAAATATATAGACAGACAGAGAGAGAGAGAAAGAGAGAGAGAGAGAGAGAGAGAGAGAGATGTCGCCAGTCATGGAGTTGAGGTTTTTCTCTCTTATATTTTATCCGGCGCGTGTGTATCGATTTATTCATCGCGGAAATCGAGCGTAACGAAGCGCAAAATGCCTCCAAACATTGGACCCTGTATCTGTCCGCGTCTAATTTTGTATTCCACCCTTTCCACGTTCTTGCTGTCATCTCTTTGTGCTTGCTTTTTTCTTAAATAAAAAACCATAACTTACCATCATGAACAGTTTCATCACTCGGTACAATTTCATTCCTCCGCAAATTTGCTACTTGTCGCTTTAAATATACTAACTGAATTTTCGCAACATGCTATTGCTATTACTATAGATGCAGCAGCTAATTAAATGTGACAAGGATGAATTTGTCGTAAAATTATATTTAACCGTCGCACTTTGTAAAGAGAATTAATTCATTAAACAGTATCTTTTTAATCTTGAAACTCGATTTTTCTAAGTTATTCTGGAAAAATTGCAATATCATTAACAATCGATATAATCATATAAAGATGAATAAAAAGAGTTACAAATTAATTTTAATTACATTACCAATTAATGAAATATTTCTCGTATTTTAATGTGTTATAATTATAATTTTGGAAAATATTTAAAAAATATCGACATAATTTTTTAATATTCAAAAATAATTTGGGAATGAGAAGATTAATTTTGATGAATTTTGGCAGGTATTAATGGTATCTGTGTGTTAAAATGTAATCCAATATTTGTGATAAATGAAGTCAGAAAAATACACATTTCAATATTTTACATGATAAAATATATTATCATGATTGGTGATGATTTAAAACAAGCATGTTGCATGTGACATATGTTAACGGAAATCTTTTTTACTTTCAATGTATTCCTGGATATATTGGCATGCGTATCTCTGACACTCTGTCTCGTGAATTTCATTTTACATTTTTTTCTGACAAGGTTTATACTCTGATCATCATACTGCTATTTAAACATATTCGCATTAAAAGATTGCATCGTCGTGTGATAGAACCTCTCTGTTATTTTTTGAAATGGCTTTGTGTTATTATCATAAATGGAATATCGGCCTCGAACCATAATTTCCTGGCAATGCGACAGTTTATTTTCTCTCTCTTCTGTTCTGTAAATAGGAAGAAAATGTAATGGAAGGATACGAGACTGTTAACGGTCCGTTTTCTTCCATGATGCAATCAGTGAAAAATAATTGCAGACAAAATCAACCGCTTACGCATTCGAGTCTGTTTTAATTATCAAGCGCTTGCCACTAAGCCGATATTAATGGCGAGAGTCTGCTCGAACGTAAAGTTTTCTCTCTTTCTCTCTCTCTCTCTCTCTCTCTCCCCTCCCCTTCCCCCTGCACGTGCCATCGCGAACTCTCAAACGGTAACGATAATTTGTTTAAGGTGGCCAAAAATAATATACATAAGTATATTTTTTCCTTTCTTCTTCTTCGACACATTTTAGTGAAATAAAGAAACATGGACAGGGAAGAAATATTGCGTTCATTGTATTGATCTTTTTAATAATACACGAAAAATTTTGTGCATTTTATTATCTTTATCTTATAAGAAAGTTCGTCTCATCGCAAAATAGTAATATCATTTTGTACTTTATAATTGCAATTATATATAAAATATTTTGAATAAAGAGACGATAATGGAATAAAAAAAACTTGAAACTGACATTTTCTTGAAATGTTTTTAAACTATAATTCATAACATGTCTAGACAGCTAGAAACTATTGACAATTCAAAATGTTATTTCTTAAAGACAATTATCACTGTTTCATTAACAATAAGAGGTATAAAATTATATAAGTAATCTCATTTCGTAGAAAAAAATACGTAACGAAGAATGTTGGAAATTTATCTCATTGTCAGTTGCAGATATTTATAATTATTTCGAAATACATTACGCAAGGGTCTCTCTCTCTCTCTCTCTCTCTCTCTCTCTCTCTCTCTCTCTCTCTCTCTCTCTCTCTCTTTAGTCTCATATCTATTTGCGAAGAATTCTTTCACTTTATACAGCTTTATACATTTTTTATTATTTTATAAATATTATATTCCAGGAATGAAAAGTTTTTAATAAAAGCGAACTCCAATACATTCGAATATCGAATAATGACTCAACTCCATTTTACTTATATAAAATCGCATATTCCTTGATTCTATATTAGAATTACTTTATTATTGGGCTACCAGATTTTATTAATATTTCATTAAACTTTTATATCTTGTACGAGAAAATATCCCTCCCATTACAAATTTTGCAATTACGTTATGATAATTTCGCCGGATATTTTATTCAAGAGAACTGTGATTACTCAGTGTGTATAATCATGATAAATGTATGGAACAAAGGGACGTTCCTCTGGGATCGACGTTAGACTTTTTACGTCCGACATGAATTGTATGGCAAATGTAGGAATTAAAAATCGCGCATAATCCAACACCCTTGGCCAGGATTAACCTCGAAAAGCATCACGAGACTACAATTACGCTACATTATAGAAAGGTGCATTATAGAAAGTAATTTTGTTGTTACGTGATAGCGAAACTTCATAAAACCAGACTAAGTGCTTCTTCCATCTGTTGAGCTTGCATTATTTCATTCTTTCGATGTTTTTCATCGTCTATTCCATTCGCTTGTTCTACGTGATTTCGTCCGCATTATGTTTCCATGTCTTGCTTGACAACGAATGTTTCGCAGACAGAAAGTAGAATAATTAAATAGAATAGTTAAATACTAACAATAAGTATTGTGTAAAGACTTTGTTATTCTCATTTTTTACGTAGCAATAACACAATAGCGATGATCAGAGTTTCGGATTTTTTCTGACATTCCTCAAGCGAAGATGTTTAAATTAAGATCGGCTAAATACAAGTAACTTGCTTATATATGCATATATTTAATTCTAATTCATGTATTGTACATTATTCCATCTATTCGATATGTAATTTATAATATACATCCATAATATACATCATAAATATTAATATCCTCGTGTCGAATTTAAAATCTATTTGTTGTTCGATTTCAGAATACTATCCTACCTGAAGCTGTGCACTTTTGGGAACGAGCATTGATGGTGCGAGAGACGAAGAGTACTATCAGATTGAACAGGTAAGTTTAATTTAATTATTAATCCATTCGTTTTATTTTAGAATATATTTAATTTTTTACAGCCGAATTTTAGTAAGACAATGTTTCGTTTTTTCTATTTATATTGGATGATAATGTTTCAATTAAGATACTCATTGTGATAGGTGCTTTAAAAAACGATATTAAACGATATTAAATGAAAACTAAATAATATTTACATTTATAACTCATAACATAATATATTTTGCCTTTTTAGAAATTTTAATAGGCAAAAAAATAGGTTATATATTAATATGTGATAAATCTTATCGATACTTACGGATCAAGCAGATCCAGATATTTTCTTTAACTACGTGAAAAATTATTTATCAAAGGTTTTTCAAGCTTACATAATTTTAAGTTAAGTATATCATTTTATTCTTCGAATCTTGACCTTTAAAATGAAAAAACTGTTCAATTACGTTAAGCAAAGAGACATATTAATTTAGATACATATTAATTTAAAATATACTATATTCCAGTTAAGAAAATTTTGGAGCGAATACCGATTAGAATTAAATATTTTTTAAAGAAATTTAAATAATTTGTAATTATTTTTCATGTGACTTTAGACTTTAGATAAGAAACTTCAGATAAAAATTATGAATATATTCCAGCATTAGAAATACTAAAGAAAAATAGTATTTTTTAAAAGAAGAGAATAAAAGGAAACAAAGGAAGGATATTAACGTTAGATGATATAATCCTCCAAAAACCATTTGCATTATTTTATCTTAATATGCGTATGTACATAGCAGTCGTAGCGTTTATTTGCATAGAAGCCAAGATGCTAAGCTAAAAGCGTGTGAATATGTATCGCACGTATTTGCGTCCGCATAACCGTTCATCTGATTTACTACTGTAGAAACACGTACTAGCATTATTATGGTTCTAGTATTGTGACATGCATACTTGTCGTGTACTAATATGTGCTGCGATAAAATGAACGTTTGTTAGAAAAGTGATTATTTGATAGTGAGATTTTTAACTTGAATTTAAAATTTTTCGGATTAACTTTTATTCTCCTTATCTAGATTTTATTACCACACAATATAATACAGATTATGCAGTTTTGAGATTTTGGTTCTTTATAAAATGCTAGATATGCTAATACACCTAAATTGACTCGCCATATAAAAAAAAAAGATACAAAAAGATATGAAATTTCCTATGAAAGGTTGATATATTAGAAATCTTTTTGTAGCAACGTTGGCATCGGCTGTGTCAGTAAACACATCGGAAAGAGATAAATGTTCACCGTTCGTTCTCAACCCTTTTCCGGATGCGGTAGCCAGCATAGTTTGGCCACAGATACGCTAGCAACCTAAATTAATGCATCCGTGTCCGTCGAGCAGATAAATAGAACACATGGAAGTGCATGGGCATAAAGTCGCGTGTACACATAACTGCATAGTTATGTGGTTTTCTGCGCTTGTAAACAAGCTCTACATTCCTCCCGTGTTTCTAACGAGGTATGACTTTTCACCGCGATACCTCGCACGTTGGCACGGTATTTCCGAAACCACGCGCGAATTGTCGCGCGTGAACAGCCATTCGCGAAGACAGTGTAGCTATGAATTTTCCGTGATTACGGATTTATGGCCCAGCATGTGGATGATTTAGTGCAAAAATGTAACTCGAGATGCTAACTCGAGTAAGCTTTCTTGCATCGGAGATATCATCTAGTAAATGGAATGTTTTTATAAACAGTAAAATAAGATCTATATGCGGATTGGAAATATGAGAAAATAAATCATTTTATATTTTTACGATTGTTTTTATTTTTTACTTTTTTTAATTTAAGAATTATATTTATCATCAGATTTTACAGATATTTTTGTATGAAATAATAATTGTCTCTTTTATTATAAAGTGAAATTAATTTTCTTGAAAATATCTTCGTAAATTTAGCGATTTAGTTAAAAACAATTAAAAGTATAATTTAGTATAGATATAAAATAAATTTATACGTAATTAATCATCAAATTAACGAATTTATGTTCAGGAATTTATCCTATTTATGTGTTTGATGTTTCATGTATGATTTTCAATATCATTTATTTATTATATATTATTGTGCTCGTTTTATTTACGGTATATTAAACTTATTTAGTATTGCGCTTCCTGAAATATATCTTTTATTGAAATAAATTGAGTTTATATATTTATTTGCATTTCTTCTTTCATTTATTATCTCTCGTTCTTTTCTCTTATTTAATAAAGATCATAAAAACTACATACATTAAATGCATCAAGCATCAGCGGCAGACAATATTTATAATGGAGCGATTATTCTCCTATCCGGGATATCCCGGACAAAAAAAGCTTCACGCTTCCGGTATTTGCTGTTGCCGCAAGCAAAGGGTGCTAAGGGTGAAAATTACGCGAGGGATGACTACCCTTTGCTTAAGCCATGGTCAGTGCAAATTCGATCGGTCGGAATGAACGTGCGCAGCATGGCTTTCTTCAGTTTATCGTGCTCAAGCGAATATTTCGTATCCTTATAGAGTGTTGATGTTCAGTGAATAAAAGAGAAGAGTTTACAAAAGACACGTGGAGATGTAAGCTGGGTGACGGATATAATGGCGTGAACTAAAATAAGACAAAGAGAAACGTCGACTCGACCGGGGTACATACATCAATCTCTTGCCAACTTTTATTCCTATTGCTGCCAATAAAAATCCAGGCGGGAACTCGTGGTAATCTTCGCGTGTCAGCTGCCTCCTCGAGAAAAACTTTGCGCGTTTATCGATTTCCTATGTATCATTATATACTATTTCCCATCACTACGGTGTCGGAGATAAGACATTTGCGATTAAAGTGTGTTCAATAGAGCTGATCGAGTACATCCGCGCGGATAAAACGTTAAACTTCGAAAAATCAAAAGTGCGAATAACGTCGTGCTAGTGATTAAAATTTTTGATGAACGAAATATATCCGTATAAAGTACAGTAAATTGTGATAATCGCTTTAACAGCACTGTAGAATTACATTAACTTTGTGCTACAATAGAAAAAAAATTTCAAATGTTTTCATGCAATACTGTACACAAACGTGACAGAAACATTTATGTATAAACTTCTAGCAACAATAGATATAACGATTTTATTATCTAAATAATAAAAGAAAGAATCATGGGAAGTATTAGGAAATAATGTAAGTATCGTAAGATAAATACGTCACTGACATGGACTTTAAAACGTTTTGTTAAGACAACGTTAAAAGTCTTTTTCTCTTTTATTTTGTTTATCTTTGATAAAAGGTTAAAATATTTGTAATACGTAGTTTCTCAAATTATTTCACTTCAACATAGAATTCACAATAGAATCACAAAGTAAGAAGCAATTTGGCTATTTTTATAAAAAAAAACTGATGATTTTTTTAGATATAAAATTTTGTTAAATAAACATATTTCTTCATTATAAAAATTTTATTTTCGATATAAATTTATTATAAACATATTTTATTATATATAAATATTTAGATTTAACTGAGAAACTATTATACACTGTTAATTATTTCTGAACCAGAACATGATTTCTATACGATTTACGATAAGATGCTGCAAAATTTTTATAAAAATTATCTTCAATTTTTTTTCGTGACAAAAAAAAAGAATATATTGCAGACATGCAATTTTTCATGAGACGTTAAGGAAATTGCATTATTTATTTGCAATTTCTCTGCTTCCAAAGATTAATTGTGTTGAAATATCGTGTACAATGCGTGCCGGATTATGGACGGGCAGCACATTAATTCGTGTCGGTCTTCACAAAAGGTAAATGTAATGCCTGTCGCTCAGAATGCAGAGTGAAATCGGATCAAATGAAACCTGTGCACGGGGGTGCCCACGCATACAAGCGCAGGATTGCGTTGGGCACGCGTCAAAGGAGATTCGATTTGAAAGAGCGAGCGAGCGAGCGAGCGAGAGAGAGAGAGAGAGAGGAGGGAGGGGGAGGGGGGGACTATTGCGTTTAAACGGGGCGAGCACGCGTGTAACGTTTATCGGTCGAATGCGCGCCATGATATGGTCGGTAGGGGGCAAGGATTGTGGAGGATGATTCGCGGGTCGTTTACATAACGCGATATTACGGCATAACGACTGTAACGCTTTAATGCACTTCCGGACCGTGCATTGGGTTGCCGATTGAAGATGCTTCGAGAGCCTCTTTAGCCGTTTGCATGGAAGCGGTTTAACCTGCATTCTACATCTCTCTCCCTCTGCTTTGGATTGTACGAGAATCTATCCATGTCTAAACAATGCACTCAAATCTATTGCAGCATACTCTTCAATAGAAACAGTATCTATTATCTCTTGAAACATTGTTTAAGCATTTTGTGTTATCTAACCGATTTATATCACATTTTCTTTCAGTCGTTTCTGTATCTAGCTTATCTAAAGTATAAAATATAATAAACTGTCTATTATATGCAGTAATTATTTTATAATTATTAAATAAAGTAATAAACTTTTAAAATCAATTTTTTTCGAAATGCTTTTTTTTGTACACAGTATATTTAAGAGATATATGTGTAACATTTTGGACAGTTAATTTAAAATGAAATATTTTGCTTTGTAATAGATATATTACTCACAATTACTTATTATAATTTACTTATTATAATTTACAACTTACTACTTGTCAGTATAGATATTATTTATGATATGTGTTATTAGTGGAGATAAATAAAACAAGAAAATATACTAATGAACCATATATTTATGGTGTCTATTCGATACAATGAAACAGCAGTAGTAATTTTATGTTTAAGGTTGTATCTAGGCTAGTATCTAGGGAACCTGAATTCTAGCAGCAAGGTGTAATTACTTCGCGTCGAACATAAATCTCACATAACGATGGAACGCGTTAACGTCCGCTAATAGCATTAATTAGAATGCCCTTACGTATGTATGCGACGCTAACGCGAATTGTATATCTTGCAATTAGGGCAATTTTTTCGGTATTTCCTACTTTTTGTGTATTCGTATTCTATGCTCGCTACTAATTATGCTATCTTGATATCATAATTCGTACTTTTAATAAAGAATATTCAGACTATTAATCATTTTTCAATAATGCAATATTCGATACTCGAGAATATGAGTTATAAGTTACACATTTTATAATTAGTTTTTTACTACATTCTTTTAGACAAATTCATATATATTTATATCGACGATTAACTTTCGTTTCCATATTGTCAAGCGTAATAATTAATTAAGTCAATCAATCATGAGTTATAATTGCCAAACTATCCATAGATAATTTATTTGCCTCATTTAATCTGACAGTTTGAAATAGCATGCATGCAACTGATATAATTTAATGTATAACACATTAAATAATCAAATTGTAATAACTAAATTTGTTGTATAATTAATAAAGGATATTAATATATTCCATTACAAAGCTTCTATATAACAAATAACCATCGTAGCTCTATATGTTTCATGAGAATGTTATACATTTCCAGGAAAAACATATTGTTATAATGCATATGAATTTGTATACGAATATTAACGTATTAAGTTAGAAACGAAAGCTCTTTAAGCAAGTAATCTAAAATCTAACAGTAAAGTTAGATGATATCAACAAATCAGAGCAAAGCGACGTTATATTCGTTGACTCGTTGTATCGATTTAATTTTTTTTAATACGGACATCACGTGCTGCAATCAGGGTATTGTGCATTTTAGCTTGTATGAGCTCGATTTCCGTCAGTGGCTTTGATAATCGTGCATACGTAACATATCATTGAAATTTCTATGGGAATGTTAGCAGTATAATTACCAGGTCATACAGTCAAGCGTCACATATTTACACACGATATGCTTGCCAAGTATAATATTCCATATTGCCCGTATCTCTAACTGAATATAAATAATAACGTAAGCAAATATAACAAATATTATATTTTTAATTCCATATAATTTCGTATAATTATAATATGTTCAATTCCATTTCGTTACGTTCAGTATGTTAATGTTTCAAATTTCATATCATATTTCTGTTTACTAATAATATAAACAAATTATATGAATTTCATATCAAAATTTTCCTAATATGTTTAAAATCGAAATTATATGCAAATATTTCGTTACAATTAATACTTTGAATTTTTATTTATGATATCACGCATGCGCACATTTCCATTTAAATATCTCTGTCTCGATAAGATTACGATTACTTTTGACAGATATCGCATAATATATTTTTTATACTTAAAGTAATACGAGCATGGCATCGTTTATTAATATCTGCGGGAACTCTACTGCATATCGTGCATCGGTATACGTACAACCGGCTTCAGTTAGCCGTGCAAGACCGTAATTAATTTTAATGATCTCCCAGCACGACAATAGCGCCTAACTGCCTCTCGGTTACCCCGGTTCTCCCCAGAATTTCTACCAGAACCAGAACGCCTGTCGTAATTCGGTCGGAAAGAGAGAGAAAGGGGGAGGGAGAGAGAGCGACAGAGAGCGAAATCAAGTTTCAATGACGTCGTTGTGTGAGCTTCAAAAATTACGGTAATCGTTTTGTTTTAATACGTGCGTCGGTAAATCACATCAGGGCAATCAGGTTCGTCGTAGTTGAAATGCAGAATAGGCGCGTGTCACGTACGTGCCACGCTAACGATTTCAGCTCGTCATATACTGACGGCTACTAAATACAGGGACCCCCTAAGTACGGTATTTTCTATGACCATGACTGGGCCGCAGGTAATCATATCCATCTACGGCCCGTGCGCGCGCGCGCGAGCGACAGAGACATTTTAAGCCAGGTTTGCAGGAACGTTATGGATATGCCAAACGACCTCCGGCAACGTAATTGAATTTGATGCGATGACCTGCAAAGCGCATGCTTGTTTCGTGAACGACGTTGATCCTCGTTGCAACGCTTTAAGGCTTCCATGGATATATATTCGATCTGGATATAATTCGATCTCATCATTTTCACATATTGATAAAATTCTGCAGCCTCTTCAGGGCAGAATATCGTAATATGATTCAATGATATAACGTACCACGTTTTTCGATTTTTTTTTGCTTTTCTTTTTGTAATCGAGATAATATTATAGATAAAACAATTTTGGAAAACGACAAAGAAATCGTAATATATTTGTGTAAAAAAATATATAAACCCTCTTTTTAACGTTAAATTAAAAATTCTATCATTATATAATTATCTTCCCTCATACTATAGTTTATGAAAATACAAGAAGTAAAAATGGTTTACATAACAATTATTACAGATAATTAAGTATCATATACATACGTACACATATCTGAAAGATTATTATAAAATATTTTTATTTAATATTGCTATTAATATTAAAAGAAGACTATTTTATAAATAGATAAAGTTATAATGATCTGTTATATTTCCTAATATACTTAACGACAGAAAAGTTTTTCCTAAGTATAATTAACGGAAGAAAAGAAAATAAAAAAATGATAATGTGTCATTATTTTTATGATATTAAAAGTGATGCTTCGTTGCAAAGCAATAAAAGCTAACAAGCTCCTTGCATTACGTTTGCTTTTAACTTAAAAAAGGATCTTCTTTCAATTAGATTTCCGTATCTGATGCCAGCTTTACCGATACTTTTTATTATGTTTCATCTGCCTTACGTGACATAGCTTTTATGTCCAATGCTTTCATTATTTTCTGTTCCGATCATCCCATTTGTGTTCTCGCGTCGTAAGTAAGAGTGACGGAACTTTTTCATCAAAACTTTCTCGGCGATGGTACTCTCTGACCATCGAATCCCGAAGGATGTTCCTACATTCTTCCTTTACTTTCTGTCCATCTTTTTCTTGGATTTCCGGCTCTACTTTTCTTTTCTAACTAGTCGAGCATTTCAACAATAAAAGTTTTCTTAAATGGATAAGAAGAGTAAAATAGAGATGGTTATTATTTATGATATGTATAAACTTGAAAATGAGAAGAGCAGTACGATTCGCGTGTCAGAAACTTCACACACACAATAATAATACAAAAATATAAGGTATAATACACACATGCATGTACAATAAACTAATATAATATATATATACATGTAGTAGATATTTATCTTTGTTATCGTAATAGAACGAATAATAAGAACACTCTGAAAAAATGAGTGTGGATTTAACATTATGCGATGTCGTATTCTCACTGTGTTGATATTGATATAAACATGATGTAGATTTAACCTTCCATCCCTCCATATAGCACATTTTATCTAAAAAACATCGTAGTAACATCTTTAGAACATTCAAGAGCAATTCAATAGAGAAGTCTTCTAAACGTCTTTAGAAGTTCCTTGGAAGTCTGTATGGACACCATTTAAAACCATATCATATTGATATTAATATTAACACCAATATCAACACGTTGAATATTATATACAGACATCATATAGTTGTGTGAGTGTGTTAAATCCACACACACACACACACACATCTATATTTTTTTAGAATGTATGTTTCCTTTTAAAAAATATCTCACTGGATATTGCGGATTGACAATTAATAATTAATAGCATTTTTGCAAAATTTTATTAACTTAGGTATTATACATTTATCAATATGCTATATTTTGCTAACGAAATCGTACATAATTTGGCGGCTCAGCTTTATCGTGCAAAAGCTATGCTAAATCACTCAAGTGCCACCGAACACGATCGCAGACTGATGAGGTATTCGGTTAATTGGACGAATCGTATCTACCAGTTGCTTGTCTCTCGAAATCGTGTTTCCCTGGTTATAACTAGCTGCATGTAGCGGATGTTTCTGTTCTGGCTTATTTGGCTCATCTGTTATAATAACTCGATTGTCACACGGAACAGATATGGGATATCCTGAACGATAGATCGGAATACGGGCAATTAGTTTTGTAAACCCTAGTGTTCGCATTCTCGACGAACTGTTGCGCTTTTTTTTTAAAAAAAATTCGCGTAAAATTTTATTTTATCCATATTCTGCTTCGACTGTATAAAAGAAGATATTGGAAAGCTTTATTCGTTTTTAAATTCATTTTAAATATATGCAATTTATTTTGTAATATATTTAATCCCCGAATGTGTATGCTTGATCTCAATTTTGAATTTGATGGCAAAATTACTTTACTATTTCATTCTGACTCTGTGTATGCAGAAAATGGTACCTAATATTAGATCTGAAAAACTAAAGTATTTCGATAGAATTTCATCTTGCGGATTTTGGATTATAACCACAATACTGACTGCCTAAATTGTCCGTTAACGAATGGAGAATAGCGGAGAATAACGGAGAATCTGTTGGGATTTACATCGGTATTTGCGAACATAGTTGACATTATTGGCAAAATTATTCAATACCGAATATTTCTCAGCTGACAATACAAATCTTCAAGCGTTGCCAGAACCATTAGACGCGAAATATTTATGTCATACATTTACAAATATAAAAACATTTTATATAAGTAATTATATGTACTTTTACACAGAAATGATTTTTATGATATTGGAGAAATATATATATATATATACAGGGTGGGCCATCTATTGGTACGTTTTTGAATTTCGTCGTATGGCAACACCGAACGAGCTACAGACCCGAAATTTTGACAGTTTATTAGTCATACCGTCCGCGGCACGAAACAACATGTTTTCTCTTGAAGAGCGTTTTGAAATTTTAAAAACTTATTTTCAAAGTCAGTGCTGTGTCGCCGAAACTGTACGAATTTTGAAAAGAAATATGGGTCGTGATAGAGCACCCACCGAAGGAGCTATACGCAAATTGGTGAGGAAAGTTCGTGAGAAAGGGATGTTAGTGGATGACAGAAGTGGTCCCAGAGCTCGGACAGTGCGCACACCCGAGAATATTGAGGCTGTGGCCCAAAGTGTGAGACAATTCCAGCTTTGAAAAACAATATTACGACTGTTTTGAGTGAAATTGGCGCCGAGGTAGTCCAAAATGTCATTAATAATTGGGGTGACCGAATGGCATACTGTAAGGCCAGTAGAGGGAGCCACATGAACGAAATTGTTTTTCATTCTTGACGCGGATACTTTTAGCTTCACAACAAAAAAAAAATTAATAAAAAATATCAATGTATGCTCATTTGATCGCATTTTTAAAAACGTACCAATAGATGGCCCACCCTGTATATATATATATATATATATATATATATATATATTCTCTAATATAATAAATTCGATTTTCACATATTTTTGTATTCTGTTCCAAATTATTTCTCTATAATCTAAATTTCGATATAGAATAATACTTTCGGTTTGGCCATCGGAAAAAAAAAAACGTTCAAAGATCGTAAATTCGGTATTTTGTACATGTAAATGTGCACGAAAAATCAAGATGAACATCGAATGAAAAACCAAATTCGAATACGTATTATTTTGCAGAGAACTATGTTCCGTATTTTTCCATTATTATGTTTGTACAACTGTCTGGCATTATGTAGTCCAGCAACTTGATACTTTATTATTCAAAATGAAACTTTCGGTTCGAATATGGTTGCGCGTACTTGCTTTGCGAAAAAGCAGAGAGACAACCGTGTATAAAGAGTCAAATGTGAATTCTTTTTGCGATTATAAATTATTCAATCCATACAAATTAAAGAGCGAGTTAATTATTTTCTTTCTATAATTAAAATTAAAGAAAATAGATTTATAAGTTTTATAATTTAAATTTAAGTTTTACAATAAGAAAAATAATGAAAAGAAATTTTGTTACTGGCGTTAAAGTACAATATATTATACATATATTATATTTACTGAAAAATAAGCTATATACAAAATATTGTTATATTTAGAAAAGAATTTATTACATATGAAAGATTAGGTACTTTAGTTAAATTCTGCAAATATAATAATTAATATATTAAAGATTAATCGTCTAAAATTTACTTATATCTCTACCAAATTTGTAATGGACTTTTTATCGAGAGTTTGTGCGGCGTTCTATACTCGACAAAGCTCTCTTAGGCAAGGAAGAAAGCAGGTTTCCTACTTGAAAGCCTGGCTTCGGTGAGATGGGCAGGTTCTTGGGTTAAAACTTGGTAATCCCGCTCCAATTATTTAGGCTAATAGCGAAAGTTTCGTCGGCAGTCGCGTTAATTAATTGGCAAATAGTCGATTTTCGAGCTGGGTCGTTTTTCCGGCTCGGCAGATTTTTGTTCTCGTTGTGATTTATTGTTACGGTGATTGGTACATACAACGATAATCTTTTAATAAATGTTTACGTGTATCTTTGTGGCTTTTATTCCTACCAGATCAATACATATGAATCAATGGTATACCTATTCTCTTTTTTTTTTTTTTGTTATAAAATGTATGATGTTTTGTGTATATAAAGTTTTAAAATTGTAAAACATACTTCGCCACATAGATCTTGATAAATGCCGCTTTATGTGCAAATGAAGTTATGGGCACTAGTTGAACGTACTCTCCTGCCGTGCTTTATCCAAGAATCGTGTCAAAACGCTGCCGTCGTACCGCCATAAGTAAACACTGCATTCTCTATGTTATCCTTTCCTTCATCTCCTACTATGCAATGCATAACAACGGGAACTCTACGTCTCAAGACGCAATTGTTTGCCCAAGGTTCGTTGCCGCAATTTGTTTCGCTGTCACCTGTCCATAATTTTTCACAGCATAAAATGCCATGCCAAGAGCAATAAATCTAAGAAAAAATATAGCTAACGAAAAAATATCTATAATTCCGCATGCCTTTCCGCGAGATACAATTAATTAACGGCTTAGGTCGCTTAGGAAATGCTCCATAATCTATTATCATTAAGAGTTTTACTATTTTTATGTGTGTGTTTTTATTCATATTTTTATTATGCAATTAGCGTTGAGTGTGTCTTATTTTCATTTTATGTCATCCCAGTATTGGATGAACAAAGAAATTATGATCAAATGATAATATTAATGAAGATTGAAAAGTCAATAACTTTAATATCTCGATAATAAGTAGAATACGCCTGAAAATGCTCAATTTGCAAAAGAACGCTTATTTTATACATTCAAAAAAAGTTGTAAAAAATTATCAGCAGCATTTGAGAATATCTTGTATTTTTATAAATAAATCAGAATATTAATCTTTCCCATTTAGAAAGGAACGATCGATAAAGGATGTATAGTGCTTGGAAAATACGCACAGCAGAGAAATACTTCCACTCAAACACGTTTAATAATTCTTGAATCGCCTTGAAATGTGCACGATAGAATTTACTTTGCTTTATCTTCGTCCCACTTTATCATCTTTTCATCTTTCTCGACTCTCGCGACGCGTCGCGACGCAACGACAGAGGAAGCCAAGTTTAGTCGCGTTTATGTATTCTCTTACTGCTTACCGGAGCATCCTCCGGAGCGAAAGCTATAACGAAATCTATGCGTGGGGAATCAATCTTGCACGAGGCTTCCGGGATCTTTCATGACTTTTGGCGCTTCCGTAGTCCTCGTTGTGACGCAAAAAGACACGAGCAAGGAGAGTGACGCTCGCTCGTTCTACTATTCACGATACGAAAGAGAGGACCGTTGCATTATTCAGCGGACGCATACCGAACGTACCGGATACAGGAAGCGTTTCTTATTTTTACAAACTCCGCTTGGGAGTCCGGCGGCGCGAATTTGTCGTGTAGCTACATGAACGCCATATACATCGATCGTGCCATGCGATGGAGATTAAGCGAAGTGGAAAATGCAAGAGACGCGCATTGACGAGTAACGCTCTATTTTGAATTTATCAAAAGACCGTCATGTACGAAAACCATATTGAAAGTACGGTATGAATATGAATTAATTTTTTTATGATATGATTTATTTCCGTTTATCTTGATTGATTTTTAATTAAAGCTGTTACGATGCTAACAGCTACTAACAATGTTAATTTTAGATGTAAGTAAAATGTAAAGTAACAATTTTATAATAATGCATATTAAATCACATAGTTTTAAACACAAAATTATCAATCAATTTTTAGTTTTTACAATATTGAGATGAAGATTGGCATGTTAGTGACATGTGAGTGAAAATTTTGATATGTTTTCTGTAACTTTTATTGATGAAGTGAAGAACATTCTGAAAACTATAATAATAAAAATGTCGTGTCTCCGGCTTGTACGTCACGGAGCGACAATAAAAAATAATACAAGTTGTTTTGCTGTACCGAAAAATCGAGTGTCATAAAATACTTAAAATATTTTTCCTAATGAATTGCCAAACATTGTAGATTTAAGAATTTTCTTCAATAAATTGCAATTAGTAGATTTCACATCAATATTGAAAATTATTCTACAATATAATTATGATGTGTTTTGTATTTGTAATTTACATCTGTATAATTATGCACTCTCTTTCGGAGAATATCTACACATATTTAAAATAGAGAAGTTTATTCCTGTCTTTCCTCTCTAACAGAAAATAAATCGGTATGCATGAAAAACATTTTCCGATAAGAAACAAATATTCATTCTCGAAGCTGAAACCAGAATGTCGTTCATATTCATGTCCACTGTTTTTAATCGAACTTGTGCACGGAACATCAAGTTTCCTGATTTTACCGTGATCACAGGTAACATTAAGGGTATGAAAATCATATACGAGTATCATATATCGCATCGCGCAAGAGTATTTTCAATCCTGCATCATGGATTGCATTTCATGGAAACAGGAGACATCAAACGCATACGAAATGAGAAATCAAAGCTTACTGAAAATATTACAAAAGAGAGAAAATAAAACGTAATAATAGGGGATATGATTTCCTATTTATTTTAGAATCGAATTTTTTAATTAATTATTTCCTAAATAATATTAATTAATAAAACTTGATATTAATGAAGAATACTTTCTAAATCACAAATTAAAAATCTTTTAAATTGTGTTTTGCTAAATATCTATCTGAACAAAAGAATCATAATCCTTAATAAAATTTCAAATTATATAAATGTTAAATATAAAATAAAGTACGAGATGTTTACTGTGTTTACTGTGTGATAAAATTATTAGAACAACGATAAAGTATCTGATCATGAAAATTAGAAATAGTGCGATGGAAACTTTTAAACTTACAAATTACCGATTATTTATGTATAATGGCAATGCAATATCTGTTGTATAATATCTGCTGTTATTCAGTTAGCTTTTATATTTAATTATTTATACGTTATTCTTTCAATCATTTCCATAGTTGTTCAATAATTAACAAGATATAATTTATTACTGTATAAAACGGGTAACGTGTAATAAAAATTTTTTTTAATCTTTTGACGTTTTTTAGTTACAATATTCCCAATATTATATATACTTTATATGACATGATACGTGACACTAATCCGGTTTTACAAGTAAGCTCGATGTATCGATGTGCCCGTATCCTGCGTCGATCCACGCCATATGTATGTTATCCGCTCAACAAGCATGATCTATTTCGGCTAAAGATAGATAGATTAAGACAGAGAGAGAGAGAGAGAGAGAGAGAGAGAGAGAGAGAGAGAGAGATATACATTAATGCTGAGCTGCGAAACGAGCAGTTTCTGACATTAGTTACCGACATTCGGATCGGTCCCCGTTATTAATCTTAATCTCGATACTATGAGACCGTACAGACTATTCGTTACCGGAAAACGGACGAACGTGACATTTTCCCCCGCGCCAATCCGTGTATCGTAGTATCGATCTCTCACAGCTACCATCCTTTACCTCTTCCTTTTTGGATCTTTCGTACTTTGAGGACTAACCACTACTACTGCTGCCGGTGCCGCCACCACCATCACCACTGCCTCCGGATGACGAAGAAGAACGAGCTTGTTGCGACGGTGCACTTGAAAAAAAATGACCAAAAGAGAGATACTGGCTGGATTAGAGACAAGGCCGAAAAGAAAAAATCCGATCGAGACAAAGGTTGAATTCGTGAATGGAGAAAGAGGATCGTTTCGTCAAGAAAATAAGAATTATATACATATAATGACGAAAATACTTGATTTAAAATCATTATTCTCAAAAAATGATTAATATTATATATACGCTCTATTATGTTATGCAAATACAAAAGATACCTTGAGCTGTATTACGAAAATCAAAATCTTCGATAGAAACAGAATCAAGCAACAACAGAGAATATCAAGATGATGTTGCATAATGAAGACAGCATACTGATCGGAAAGTGCGCATAATAAAAATACAAGCGAAGGATAGGATCAAGAAAAGAAACGTTTTTTAATTTAAAATTCATGGAAATTATAATGACTGGATAACGGTACCTATCTTTTAGTGATCGGAAAAGTTAGTTAAATAACTTGAAGTGGATCGCGAACCAGATCTCAATTTAAAATCAGAGAGTATATCAGTAGATATACGTATATTTTTATTTATCCTTAAGACCACTACATTTTAATAAAAATATAATTAATTTTCAGGAATTTATCAACAGATTTCAAATTACTTAAGAAATTTAGAAAAACGTAGAAAGAAGTAAGAGGAAGAAATTCGTTATTTCTACTAAGATTTAACAGCGTTATACAGTACAACGTACTAATCTAATTTTAAAGATGCTATATGTTTATTTAATGTACCATTTGTACCATTGTAATAGGAAAACGAATAGATACATGACTATCTATTTACACTATATACTATTTTTTAATGAAATTATTTCTTATAAAGCAATGATAAGCTAAGTTATTTTGAAATAGTTAATTCCGTTTTTTATACATTATTTTTGAAATTTAATGAGCGAAAATTATTAATAATCTTATAAACTTTGAGAATATTTAAATTTTTTAAATAGTTACATTTTTATATGAATAATTTTTTATTTCACTATATTTATTATTTCACTAAGCTCACGAAAGTAATTGGACAATTTTATTGATGTATTAACGTTCGAATCATCTCTTCGCGAACTATTGTACATACTGACGTGTATATGTAACTCATATTACAAACATCATCTCATACGCACAGCTGTAATCGGATAAAGCGTATTGTGCAAAACGCTATTTTTGATAGCTTCGCGGTTATATATAGTAGATCGTTTCAAACGCGTCGCACTAAAATACCTTTTACGATTCCTGTTATGGCAAAAATTACCACGTTGTGAGCTTTACGATCTTCCATATGGAGAAGATTATAACGTCATGGGAAAAATACGAGATTATACGGCGACCTTTCGAAATTTGTGGTTACATTTCAGTTGATGGATATTTTACTGTAACAAAATGTACCTATACATACATTAGTGCATTACTCTCGATGGAACAATTACGGATTAATTATTATTATGGATATCGTTCTTTTTTAAATATATCATCGATCATACCAAAGAGAATGACACGATGAGTCAACAGAAATGTATAAAAAATAGTGAGATGGACGGACATTGATCGTTACGGACTTTCGATGTAACATTAATTGTAACTGTATATTTATGACGCTTTGTCTTGTCTGTAACAATTATGTTATGATGAAATCAATTTAAAGGATATTTTAATTAATTTATCATACATGAGTTATATTGTAATCTGTGTCACGATAACTGAAGGAACAATTAAATTATACTATTCAGACGTTTTGCATGAAATTAAATAATCACTACGCTCTGATACATACACACATAACTTTTTAATTTTTATAATTACAACGCTTTATCGTGTCGTTAAATAATAACACTTAAAGTAGTCTTCTTTACAATTTATAAAAAACATTCTTAACTTTATATTTTAGATATGTGGGTAACAAGGTTAACTAAGAAAAATGTAAGTTAAAATTAGACGCTGTCGATATATGTATGTATATATACGTGTAACTCTATATGCCATTATTTCGCGGGCAAAATTTCATCATCACTCTTGGTCACGAAGTGATAAAGTTGCACAGACTAATGGGAGCATCAGCAGTGGTCACATTATCGTTGTACCACCAGCGAGTCCATTTCGGAAATAAAATCAGCGGGGGTCCGAAAATAGTGACATACTCCACAAGACTAACAGCTGCTGCCACACATTTCGTTGCGTGAAAATAGGACGAACACAATGGAGGATATAGACTACATATGGCAACAATTTTGACTTCCAAATAATGTAATATTTTATATGAAATTGAAGCTTACTTTTTTAACATTTTCTAAATAAGCAATAACATTTAAAATTGAAAATTCGTATACACAAAAGAAAACGATTTTGATTAAAAATATAATTATAGAACAGCATATTAACGGTTAGTTAATATATATATTTAGTTAGTATATATATTTTCCTTAATACTCCATAGCATAAACTTGCTGCCTTCACAAAAATTTAATACAGAAAGATGAATTGTATAAGTGATTTAATATTACTTATTTTTAATATTAAAAATACTGCTGTTGCTTTTAGTACTCAAAATAAACAATTAATTATACTGAAAAAAATTCATGTAATTCCATGTATAATAAGATTATATGAATTTTTTTCAGTGTACTTCCTTTGTTCCCAGTGTTAAGTTGAATTTCTTTACAAGGGGTGAAGGAAATATCAACTTACATACGTACATATTTTGTCTGACAGCACGCATCATTTTTGTCTACAAAGTCGGCATGAGTATGAGAGTGATGAATATGAACGCATACCATCTTACGATATCCGAAGTACGCAGGGATCTTTGTAAAAATTCACGAAAGTCCGTACCACGTTCCGCACTGGCCGGGTACTCTAAAATCCATTACGAAAACGCGCGGCGCAAACGCTTCGTTTCGTCGCTACTAGTGGGTGCCCGTTCAAACTTTTAATCGGATCGCTTCTCGGCGTTTATTTTTGTTCCGTCTCCCCCATCTCGTTCCCGTTCGTCGTTGTTTCTACTCGTCGTTCTCACCTTTCATCGCTAAATCGCTCTCTCCTACGAACATCCCTTGCCAATTCGCTGGAGTCGAGTGGAATCGAGTCGCCTGAACTTTCTTTCCTCGCATGAATAGCGTGAAAGACGTCGGCTGGAATTGTTGGAAGAAGCAAACATGTGCACTTTTGGTGAATTGTCAATGAATCTTGCCATCGCAATCTAGTCATCATTGCATCAATGAAATTAGTAACATTCATGGCACCCGTTTTGTGCATTGCATGCACTGCGATTAAACATTCCTTTATTAGAATGCATTCGATTCTTTAGGGATAGAAACTATATTTTATATTCATTATGAACATGTAGAATGTCCGAATAGATATCTGCAATATTTTCTCTTTTTGAACATCCATTGGTAAACGCAATGTTCTTTGACAATTGAATTCTTATATCTTAATATTTAAAAATATACATATACGTTAAATCATGAATATAAAAACTAGAAAATATATTTCAATACAGAAATATTTATATTTCTTTTGAATTATATATTTGATAATTTGCATTACACATATCCTAGTTTAAAATATATTAAAAATTATTTGACTGCAATCTCTTTTTCTCTCTTTCCATCATTCTTTTTAGCTCATAAAATTGAGACTCATTCTCAAACTCGACCAGTTTCGATCAGTTTGCTGCAAAAGCTTATAGTATATGTATTCAATAAAACGAGTATGCAACCGTGGCCTCATGGAATGACAACGTGTTCGAACGGCCTATGGAACGGTTCCTCTTCTACGCCATACGGTTTTCCTTTATCAACCTCGGCAGATCCAATAGGGATTACGGGAGACTGGATGGGATAACGCTACGGGATAGGATGGGATAGCATCTCCTGCAGGATTTCCGGGGATCCTCTTCCTTCGATTCATAAATATCCCCCGGCTATAATACCCCGCTGAAAAGGCTCCCGTGAGTATCTGCGCGATACTCGCTATCGGTACAAGCTCCCAGCCCCGTTGATGCACCTCTCCGCTCTCGCGAATCCATTATTCGCAACAGACGAGCGCCAAATTTACTTTCGCGTTGTGTTCTGACAATGATCTCTGTACAGTGTTCCAAAAAATTGGCGAGAATTAGCCATAACCCGGTTCAGCCATAACATTGTTAAATAATTCGACAAATAATTGGCGCACAGTTTTCTTGAATATTATAAATTCACAAAAAATATTATTAGACATGCGAAGGATTATCTTGATCGGATATTTTTCACTTACGTGTGTTAAATAATTTGAATATGTTCCGAGTGTTCATGTAAAATATATTATAATAAATCTAATAAATATAATAAATAACATAATTTATTATTTAACATATTTTCTTATTTAAAGTAAATTTATAATTAAAATTAATTTATAATTAAAATTATAAATTTACAAAATATAACAAAATTATGTTATTTATTATATTCATTATATTTATTATATTTTACATGAACACTCGGAACATATTCAAATTATTATTATTTAACACTAGTCAAATTCAACAAATATTACGAATTTAATCAACTTGAATTTTCACAATCTTTCTATGTTAAATTATATGTAACATTTTATTTAGATATTGCAATGAAAATGAGCAATAAAACGCTTTCGTGTAGTGCTCCTTAAGCGCAAATAAGTTCTAGATTGATCGAGCTCATTGCTAGAATCCCTTCGAAGCGGCAAGCAATATGGAAACTTTGCTTTCGCCTTGCGTCTCACTAAGGTGGTAAAGTTCTTGGAAAATGTTACGGTAAGACAAATTTTTATCTCTCTTGGAAAGTTGTGTCATAAGCAGCCGATATTCATTCGTAGAATTCCTATTAAAAGGTGTTCTGCAAGCAAAAGTTAATATTTTTATCTGTGGGATTTCACGGTGAGCGCGTAATTCACTAAATTAATTTTCGATTTATCCAATAATGAAATATTGCCAAGCTGCTGCCAATTTACTAACAAATAATGAGCCTATTATTATGACTGGATTTTACTTAAGCTAATTAGCAGAAAAATATTAAAGATTAATGTCGATCAAGATAAATTTAGCAAGTTAGTAAAAAAGACTAGTGAAAAGCTTAAACATTAAGAATGACCTCAGCCAATCTTTATAAAATGCTTTTAAAAGAACATCCCCTATGTCACGTAAATATGATCATTTTTACTTTCACATTTTTTTAAGACGTTCGCGTCGGAGAAAACAATGTACTATTGTCTTTCAGGAAAAGAGAGCGCTTTAATACCAACTAATTAACGAAATACTATGTATTCAGAATCCCTGTAACGGTGCGATCTTTTTTAAAGTACGCTTGTGTGACGTCGCTACATGGAAGAGCTTTTTTCATTGCTTGCACGTCGACATTGCACGAAAATTAATTATTAGCTGCTGGCAGCTTTGAAAAATTTTCTTAGCGTCAACTACACTTTAAGTACGCGGTATCAAAAGGTTACAGGTTACAAAGGATAATTAGTGAACTTCGAGTGAGTTAACAGATCATTGTAATTGGATCTCCAGCGTCTCTCGCGCGTTACTTGAATCACCTTAACTATTCGTTCGTAATAACGAATTTCCTTTATCAGATAGTAGGAGTCGGTCCTGTAGAAATTATATTTGATTTATGTCAAACATTAAAAGATATTTTAATTAATGCAAGTTAATTAATGCAGAATTTTAATTATTAATTGTGAAATTAATTTACTTTCTAATAACATTTATTTATCGGTATTATAATTGCTACCTAGAAATAAATAAATAATCTTTAAAAAAGATACTTTAAGTTTTCATGGATAAATTGTTCTCATATCCATTCTAAATACAATAGATTAATTATATTATTATATTTTATTATTATATTATATTATATTATTATATTAGGTGTTGGAATTAATTCGTAGCGTTTTTTAATAAAAGAATGTTATTTATTTCACATGAGCATTAAAAAATACATTAATGAAAGTACTTCCCATCACTTGTAAAACGCTACGAATTAATTCCAACACCTAATATTTATGCTATTATTATTATATTATTACTTTATAATGATATAAATTATTATATTAGGTGTTGGAATTAATTCGTAGCGTTTTTAATGAAAGAATGTTATTTATTTCACATGAGCATTAAAAAATACATTAATGAAAGTACTTCCCATCACTTGTAAAACGCTACGAATTAATTCCAACACCTAATAATAAGATTAAAATAAAAATAATATGCTTTTCATTTCATTACACATTAGTTTTGAGAGATTTCGAACATGAGATTCGAATTTTTAGATGATGATTTAACAAATTTAGTGGTGCCTTAAATTATATAAAAGTTATTATTGAGGATTTTCGAGCGAAAATAAAATTTTCGCGAATCGACATTGTAAATCCGTGAAATTTATACCGCAACGAAATTATACCGCACTCATGAACACAGTCATAAATTTGGTTTTTGAATTTGGAAAATGTGAATCTCGTGTTTGAAATGCATGCAGCTTATTCGGAAATGAATGAAAGCATTTTGACGAAGTTACATGCGCTTCATCCACACGTCTACAAATAATTACGTCAAAGAGGCATAATTATGTCGAAGGGAACCAATCTTCCCTTCTATTCTCCGAGCTCATATACTGGCGGCGTCACGTCCCCGCTGTTCGTAACGCGGAACACGACGCGGTAGAAACGAGAAACGTAAGCTACTGAAAAGGGATAATGACGTATACCGCTCTAATTAACGTCAGCTTCAATCTCTTAACTTCAGTCGCAAACCACGTGATGACTCATTAACGTTATCTACTTATTCAGGTTTTTTTTACACTGTACATATCAACAGACACATATGTAAAAAAGTTTTAGCATAAAAGCTTTGAATGGGTAATAAAGTATATAAAACAAAACTGGAGTGTGAAAGATAATATTCTTACATTAATTTTTATAATTGCAACTAATACGGAAATTAAGTTCTTAATTACTATATATATACAACTATAAATTGTCTTTTTGTTAAAAATTACAAATTGCATATATTTCTGATATTTGAAATAAATGAACTATTGCAGATATAACTTTGATTGAGTTATGTTCTACTTCGGATCTGACACGTAATTGAGGAATTTAAGTAAATAATTTTTGAATATGATTTTTTATTGATTATAAAAATAGATTACTATTTCGTTTTAACTTTATGCTTTTTAATTTTAGAAGAGAAAATTCAGAAATCTATATAACAGCATTATCAATTTTTTATTTTTATTATGTATCTAAAGAATACATTATTTTTATGTATTTATACTTCTTTTTTTAAATATAATTATGATATCAAATAAATACGATTATAATGCTTGATATATCTAGGAACTTCTTTCATTACGTTGCTGCTAGAATCTCCATTACAAAGAATAGTAAATCTTGGGCGGACAATAGACCGTCTATTCTTGTGCATTTTCTTCAGTCCTTTTATTCCAGCAACAAAGGGATTGCAAGTAGTTATTGCATTCAAATTGCACTAGGTAGGGAAACTCTTGATGCCGATCTCACTGGTGGCGTCTTTTTACTTTCTAAATATAAACTGATAAGGTAAAAGACACGACAGATATTAGAATCTATTCGCTATTACATGAAATTGATCGACAATGTCTTTACGTTTTTCTTCCTTCATTCTTCATACTTTTTCCTCATTTTTTGACTTAATATATCAGCTTTGCTTTCTTGTTATCGAGAAAACTACTGTCATTTCGACAAGAAGTATAAGGTAATTAACGAGTTGGCATTAATCTTCGTTTCGATGACTCTGTATTTATCTCATTTATCTCGGTTCTTTCTATTTCCGACATTCTTTCTGTTACCCGTCACTCTCGATAACGAAATAAATTTTGAAATGTTTTTGGAGTTGAACTCAATTTAATTCTTGTACACATAGAGTTTCCAAAAATTAATAATGTACTCAGCGTTCTACATTAGGTAGGTTTACTTTATGTATAAAGTCTTTAGTGGTCAGTGTTAACGCGAACTTAGCTACCGCAAGTTAGAATCTGCTAATATTTACGTAGTGGTATAGGCTGATCACGTACGAGAATACACTACTTGACCCGTAGGCCACAGTAGTTTGCTTTGCTGTTGACTTCGGTTGAGCGTACTGCATGCTCAGCCGTATCTACTTCATCGTCAATGAAGGATCTGTACGCAAGTAGTATGCCGCTTTATATGTTAGACAAGCCAGGTGTGCCACTCAGCGATGACTACCCGCCGTTTTTGAGAGAAGTTTCTCTCTTAAATACTCTTCGTCCTTAACTACTTCGCTACTTTACTCTATGTCTGTGCAAAATTTAGGAGTACATGCAGCAGTGTTCGAGCAGTTATAGCTTTACATAACCAGTATAGGATGAGTACATCCATATATTATGAATTTAATAAAATTTCTAGTCTCAGTCTTTTCTAATGAGACTCGTGTTGGAATTATAATAGAGTATGAATTATCCAATATTTAAATAGATAGTTTAATTAACATAAACATGATAAGGTGAAAAATATATTAGAACATTACTGTGAGTCAATACGAAAAATTCAGCGAATTTAATTAAATTTTCATGGAGAAGAGATAACGATTACACACCATACACATATACTAAAGTAACTTTAGAATTACATTAACACTTTTTGTTGCAGCGAAGGAGAATGTAAGGTATTGTGGCTGAAAGGATGCAGGAAGAAGACGAATATAACGGATTTCCGTTTTCAAAGGAAAATGAGCATTCTCAGTTACTTATGTATACATATACATATATATATATATATATATGCATGTATAGAGTTTTACATATATAACACGCGCATATAAACTGCATAAGGCGCATATAAACGCCTTCTGCTTTTATCTCTCGGTATGTTTGCTACAAAGGCTGACTCGAGCGCTAAGTGAAGAACATTATCACTTGAATGCTGTGAGAGTTTGCGTTTGCACGTTATAAGTTATAATAGTGTTAATGAAATTTCTATTAGTCGCTTAAAATTGAAATTGAATTTTGGAACTTTTATATTATATTTGAGATAAATATATCTTCAATCAAATAAAAATCCTTGGCCTGTCTATAAGCTAAGTCATCATAGACAATTAAGGATTTTTTGTTAAAAAAAAATAGAAAAAAAATTGTAATTCTTTGGATGCATTCGGGGAAACGCTATTAGCACTATTTGTGTCATTCTATCTTCATCATTCATTAGATATGCAACAAGGCTAGAATGATACAAATAGTGTCTCCCCGAATGCATCCTTGGACATAGATATACTTGGAAACAAGGTGCACACGTCTCGCTATAGATCTAAAAATCATGTGCTAATTTTTATCTGATTTTTTTTTCGTTCGATCACATGATAACTGTGAATCGTGTGGTTTCCACCAGCTGTTATACATCTTCAGAGGAACCGAAGGATGTTGGGTTAGTGTCGGTACCCAACGAGCTCTTGGTAATGCAGAAAGCGTGTCACTGCAACAAATCCGTACTCACGGCATTACGTGTCCCGAGTAAGTGCAACGGAGTGGTGCTTTCAAAGTGCTCGGGACTCCTTTAAGTTACCTGAACGATAAAGTTCTTTAGAAGTCACCATCAGCATCTTCGTCCCTACCATCATACCAGAAAGTATTCCCAAATTTCGAAAATTCCGATATCAAAGAAGTTACGGATAGTCCGACGACGACTGTATGCTTTCGCGTTTGCGTATGATCAAATATTTGTGCAATTTAATGTTTGTATAGCATAAATATTATCCTTAATTAGTAAGTTAAATTTTAGCATTAATATATAAAAATACAAACAATCTCATATTTTAATTAAAAAGAATCTTGCCATTCTTTTGATGGCATTGAAATTTTGCTATGCATCACCTTTTGTGATGCGGCGACCCTATTTGGAATTATCTTCTTTTGTTTTGTAAATTGCTCGCTCGATTTTCATAAAACTTGATCTACGAGATAATTTGGTGATTTAATTTTTTAATTTTAAGATTGTAAAGCTAGAAAGAATTCAATCAAACATTAAATTTTAAAATTAAAAATTATATTGATATTAATTTTGAATAGCATGCGCGTAAATTACAATTTATATGAACTTTATATGTATTAATTGTATAAATAATAATTATGTAATTACGATACGTATTTCCGTTGCCAATGTAACGTATCGCTGATTACCATAACAGAGAAGATTTTCGCTTACTCATCGTTTGTACATATGTGTGTATTTAGATGGGATCGAACGTCATTTTGATGGGATCAATCGTCATCCCGAAGGGATTAAGCGCTACTGTGTAAGCCCGCGTTTCCATGTTGGATTAAATTTATACGTTAGGCAAATATGAAGCAATTATTATGAAATAAATTGCTATTGTTTCGAGCATGAAAAAGAGAACAATAAATATGCTTCAAATAAATTTTTAATAAATAAGCATTAGATATGATATAATTATATACAAATTATATTGATCTCATATCTCACGTATAAATGGATAAAGTTTCATTATTGAAGAATCAGTAATTTATTTTTCTCTTTGTCATTTTTTTAATTATTATACCTAAAGAAGGGATCAATATCATATAATATTAATATGGTTAAGAATTTGAGATTTTAAACGTCTCTCTCTGAATTCATAATACATATAGATATGTGTAATATTAAATTTTAGATTAAAAATTCTATTAAACTTTCTTCTCGAGGAATTAAATGATAAATATTACTTTATGTCGCTAAAACTTAATATAGGAAAATTTTTTATTTCTTCCGACTCATATGATTGAACTACCAATGTTTTTCAAAACGAAAAATTATTAAGATAAAAAAATAAGTTTAGTATTTTGCACATTTCATGCTCACTGTCATAAGCAACATTTTGAAGTGTTTCACTTCCTTTGGGAAAGGAAAATGCGCATAATTTCCACGAAAAACTGGTAGAGATATCGAGCCGACTTTGCGAAGTCCCCGAAATTGCAAGATTCTATCTTGACAAGAATGTATCTCGCGTCGGCAATAGAGAAACGGTTTAAGTCGCACCTTCGTTTTCTCTGCGAGGATCTTGAACGAGGAAGGTACAAGAAGAAGTAGCCGTAGGATACTCTTAACGGGGGAGGGGAGGGGAGAGAGGGAAACAGTAAATTGCTTGGAAACTACTGTACTATTTACGGACAGCGTTTCTTCCTATGGACGACGTGGTCGATTTCGAAGCTCGGCGTTACACAGGATCGAAATCGTAAATTTCAAGAAATTGAAAGACTTATACATCATGATCTTTGAACGCAAGAAATATTTTTATTGTGAATGGTACATGTTGGACAATTTTTCTTTAAAAGTTTCGAACAACCAGATGTCCCTATCGACAATCTGCATCTAGAATTCCTCGATGGAATCAGAAAACTGTTTTACCTTACGCAAATCGACCAAAACATAATCCTATTAGCGACTTATACGTTTGGCATACATCCCTTGAAGTCGAAGATTTAATAAACAATTTAGAGTTTTTTGAATTTGAACGTAACTAGTACTGGGAAGTTAATTTCTTTTTTCTTTGTAAAATAGTGCAAAATTTGTATACTAGCAGTTTACATTACATATCGTTATTAATAATAGACATTTTTTTTCGTTAATGATGCAATTAAATTTAATTAAATTTAATTCCTTCGGTCTTTCATCCAATTTGCAATGATCAATGTCGCATAATATTGAATGTTAACATTATCCGCATATTGTTTGATGAAAATTAACCAATTCATTCATGATATCAGATTTGGTTAATTCTGTTCCCCCTTTCCGCACCTCTTATTATAGCTTGAAATATATATTGCATATATTGTAATCATTTATAGTAAATTTAATATTCATAATATTTTCCTGACTTTGATATTTTATGCGTAATGTTGTCAGAATGTAATTAATACATCTCTTTCAACAAAAATATCAATTAAACGAACAAAAGACATACATATCAAAAGATTATAAAAATCGTTTTTAGATAACATATTATCTTTAATTAGAATTTAATTTGCTACAAGATAATTACACGTTATAGGCATATATTCTTCATACTGTGCCGAAATTGATTAACTAATTTCTATTTTTTACAAAAAAATTTACAACTAAGTACATATCATTCTTTTTTCAATTTCGACAACATCAACGAGAACATCTTCTTACCAGAAATGTCGAACATGCTTGTGTCACGACGTTTATTTAGCGAAGTGCACCTTCTCTTTAGTGCTCACCTCTCCCTAGAGTCCTCTTTATCCTTGCTTGCGATGGTAGCACCATCGTATCTGATATAGTCGTATCCACTTTTACCTTATAAAAGTATATACTAGATCGATATCGTCCGTCGTCGATGGAACATCGTTGTCCTGCAATAGCCATTTCAGTTTCATCGGGATGTCCCGAAGCAGCGTCGCTGTCGTGCTTTGACTCTCGTCAGATAATACCACTCAAAAATGTATGCGAGGGTATATAGTGCTTTAGAAAAAGAGAAGAGTGTGTGAAGTCAACTTCATTGTAATATACCTCGTCAATATTATCATGCTGTATTACATATACATAGCACGTTTACACAGGAACTAATTTCAAGTAGACTTTAATAGAATATTAATCTGAAGCTCTCATTTGAATACTTATTGGCACATGCATATGTGAAAACGTTTTCACAGACGCATCATTTAATTAAATTACATATTTGAAGATATATATTTGAGAAATAATACGGATGAGAGAAGATAATATAACGTAAATTAATGTCTGATATAGAAATATCTGTAATTATATTAGTGTCATTACACTGCCATTAATTTAAGTTAATCTTGTCCAAGTTAATCTATTTTATATAACGCGGATCTCTGTAATTATTTTATGTTCCTTCGTATTTAAAACGACTCTACTCTTTTCTGATTTTCTTTCATTTATTCGCAATTTCACTCGACTTTCTCAAATGCTTTCTTTTAAGTGATGGCTAATAATTTCGCGCAAATTCTTCTAGAGAGTATGTCTAATAGAAAGAGAGAGAGAGAAAGAGAGAGAGAGAGAGAGGGAGAAAGAGGAAAAATAAAATTTTATTTCTTTTATTTGTAAAGCTCGATAGCTATTTTCTCCTTCAGAACGAGATGTATTTGTAAAAAAAGTCTCTATGCGAATACAATATAAAATATTTTTACTAAATGTACATTAAAATTTAGTATACATAATTCTCGTGGAAATTTATATTGAAATTTCTATATTTTCAGATTTATAGAATAAATGTGTCCTGCAGAAAGTAAAGTTAATTTACATCAAAAATTTATATTAAATAATGTTAAACAATTTCAATGCATGTGTTAATTGTCTAACATCGTGATATTTTATAATTTAATTTCGACGAACTTTATTTCCATGAACACTTTTCGGTATGTTGGTATGCTTGTGGAAACGCGATATTTCAGAATCTAATTCTGACGAGCTTTATTTCCGTGAATAATTTCCGGCATTTCGGTATGCTTGCAGGAAATGCGAGAGTAGTCAAGTTTTCGTCAAGGACCACCACACACACTGTATAGATACTTGCCGTCCTGTTACTATGTGCGGTGAAGTACGCGTCCCGGAAGACCATCTTGACGTAAGTAATTACCCGATAAGTTCCCTAAGCCGAGTTAAACCGTGCAATAAATATCGGAGCCAGTCAAAGGAGTAGTTGGGCATTGGCATAGGTATTTTGGGCATTGGGGAATCACGTGGAATTTATGAATTATTTGTTTATTTACGATAAAATAATCAAAAATTCATGATTATATATTTTAGTAAAAATTCTGTTTTATAAATTAATTTCAAATAATATTCATTTTAATATAGAATTTTATATTCCATGTTGAAAATTAGAACAGACAATAATGTCCATTTAAATTCTTATTAAAGAATAATCGATTGAAAATCTGTGCCAATGAAGCTACAATATAATTTATGGAAGAAAGATACAAATATGCTTTTTAGGATATTTTGCATTTTATGTGCTCTGTCTACTATACACTTTGTAACTTTGTTATAACTTTGTAACCATTAAGTTTAGAAAAATATTCTATCTATTTAAATTATTGTATTATGCGCAAAAAAGTTAATTATATTGAAAGTATATGTTATCTAAAATTTTCAATTGTACTTTGATGTTGAATTTTTAAAATAGAATTTGAGATCTGCATAGTAAATTTTGATTTATTTTTCATAATTTGCATTAAGTAGATAATTTTTGTGATTATCTATCTAATATAAATACTAGATGTATAAAAAAAGATGTACAAAAGATGTACAAAAAAGAATTTATATTTAACGTTAATGATAAAGAAGGAGTAATAATTCAATTAAAGATTGAATTTAAATTTAATTAATTTAATTAAATAATAACGAAATATCAAAATTAGACTAATGCGATTAAAACTTGACATATATTAAAGAATTAAACATTTTTATTATTTATTATTAAGTATATACATATACAGTATATTTTCAACGTCAGATCCTTCTTCAATCCAATATTTTTAATAACTAATATTTTTAATAACATTAAAATTTGTTATAATTATATTCAAGATGACTCGATTTACTAAATCTGATTTACTAAATATTAAGAATCAAAAAATATACCTTTAAAAAATTAAAGAGTAAATTATTAAAATATTATAATGACATTACAACGATATATACAGATTACGTTAGTAATTATAATTACTGTAATTGAATCTATTCATTTATAATTACCCGCAAATATTAATTACAAACTTTTTTTATGTAAGATGATGGATTATATTCTTCACGGAGATCTCTATATATAGTGTATATATATTTTCAAGTAGATCACATATATTCGAAATGAGAGATACGATATTTTATTGACACTTCATCTTGATCGATTACTGAGACTCGTACTGAGGAGATATTTTAACGACAGCATCTTGAAAATGAGAGGCGCTAATTGATGAGTGGCCCTGAGAGGCGAATTGGTGTCGGATAACTTATTAGAGCGTCATCACCCTTGTTGTTGACGATATTTGCTGACGGCGTAAAATTATTTACCTCCTCGAAAGTATCTTGACGGTAATGCGATTCCGCTCCGGTTCGTCAGCGTTAATGTTTTCGGATATTTCGTCGCTTATAGAATGCAATCTTCTTTAGAATATTTTGTGTGTCTGACACTCATTACGATGAGCAATGTTACTTATAATTTCATTTTATGTCAATGTAAAATTCTTCAAAAGATATAAGATTTTTTTCATTTTTGATTAATAATTATTTTTTCCAAATTGAAAATTATTTAATTTCTTTAAAGTAACAACAATACTTTCTCTATTTACTGTACATCTTTTTATGTTTTCCTCAAATGTGCATATTTATAGGTTTGCAGAACGTGTAATGCGACGGGACATAATTGTGGAATAGCTAAAGGAAGTAAAGCTGGTCCGGGAATCGATGGTGCCGATTTTGTCTTTTATGTATCCGCCATGCAAACTGAAAGATGTCACAAGGGCTTAACAGTAGCCTATGCTGCTCATTGTCAACAGGAAGCAGCCTTGGATCGGTAAATTCAAATTTAATTAGTCGATGAAAACAATCTTTAACAACTTTATAAACTGTATAAATTTAACTAGTGTTATAATATTTTTAATAAAAGTTTTGCACACTATTATCATTAACATTGTCGTTAATAATAAAATAAAAAGTATTATTGAGTTAGTAGTAACGTGAATTTAGTTTTAGATATTTTGATATTTGAGAACGTCATTAATAATGCATTAATACATTGAACAAGTGCGCGTTATGATTGAAACATGCGCAATTTTAGCTATTTGTATAAACGGAAGGGTAGAGACGAAGGCAAACACCATCTGGCATGAATATATTTCATGAGAACGTCGGATTAAATATTTGACAAGATTTATAAGAGAGATTGTTTGTACGAAGCGAGCGATTTAACAATGGCGGATTCTCATATTAATAATTTTAATTAAAACGATATTTTATTTTGTTTATACACGATGAATTATTTCTAAGCATCAAACGTCTTGTTTATTTAAATTTATCTTTATTTTAAATTGTTCTACTTTATTTTTATATACATAATTGTATTAAAATAATATTGTACGTAATAATAAGATATAATGTACTCTCTAAATTCTTTAGAATGGAATCTCACTCTGAAGAGTGAAATTCAAGGTGAAACCTTTTAAAGATTGAAAATTCTGCCACTCTTTTTCAAGAGTAGCAGAATTTTTACTCTTTAGAGTGAGATTCCACTCCAAAGAATTTAAAAAGTAAAGAATAAATAATTAATTTATCTTGATTAAATCTTAATTACCATAATTATAGATTATTCATATTGTTACGAGTCGTTCGAAATCGAAGAAATATTTTCCAGGACCGAATTTATAATCGAAAATTGTAGAAGCAAAACTCGACGTTCTCTGATTTGACGTCTAACTTTGACTCTACCGAAACGTGCACGCATATTGAGTAGATTAAATTTGTCTGTCAAGTACATACGTCGCGCACGTCGTACCACGGTCGATGTAAATGGCGTTGCGCGAATTTTATTATTCGCACGACGTCTGATCGTGATAGATCGACGATATTCGTGCGTCGCGTTACCGCTTGCTTATGGAAAAATCCTTAAAATATTCGAGCGTGAAAAAATATTTTACGTAACATACAGCATTACGCAGCTTTAATATTAATTTAAATATTCTTTGCGAAAATTCTGCATTTATGTCTATGCAAATTTATTCTCTCATTAATCATATATTTATCTTGCAAACATCTTAATGAAATTCTTGTATTTTCCAAGAAAATAATAATAGAAAAACTGATACGCCACATTACAATTTCAAGACTCTATAATTAAAATAAAAACGAAAGAAAATTTCGCGGTTGCTGAAGCGAACTAAATTGCTTTTAGGCCGATAGCTGGTCATGCCAATCTATGCCCGGGAAGCATCAGCACGAAACCACAGGAGTTGGAAACGTTGCTCAGCACCGTTAAACACGAGATCCTGCACGCTTTAGGATTTTCTGTGAGCTTATACGCTTTCTATAGAGACGAGAATGGTGAGCCCAGGACGCCTAGAAGAAGCGATACTGGAAAACCACCCCTTAATGAAAAGTACGTTCTGCCCTTTGTACATCTTACGTTAAGATTCCTTTATTACTAAGCATGAAAGATGCGCAAATTATATTAGTTCGTTCATTGAGTATGAAATTAAATTAGGTCGAATAATTTCTCGAATACTAAGATATATTGTCAATTAAATTTTATTGCAAATACGGACATTATTAAAAAATGTTTAATATTCTTAGAATATTATGTCACACTCTTTACAATCGAATTTTTTGTGGACTGATGATCTCGTTTGAGGTCATCCCTTTTTATTTTATAAATTGCTCTCTCAATTTTTATAAAAATTTTTATAAACTTCTTCTAATCTGAATGCTTTTTCATATTCAATGTAAAAAAAAAACATTCAAAATAGTGGCTTCAATATAGCGAATAGAATTTTTTTAAAATGATTTTATTATCATAAAAACTCGGTTTTAGAGAGTTTTTAATTGAAAAATATAATATCAAGTTTCCAGTTTTGCTATATTTGAAGCTGAGTAGATAATTAGTTAGCACACCGATTTCCAAATCGACTTTCAAATTCTGAATCTTGTGAAATTGGATTTTCCTTTAGACAAATTATTATCCTTTTGAAATTCAATATTTTAGATTACATTCAAACTCAGAAATGCTAAAAATCTTCTGAAACTCAAGTTTCACGATAATCAGATTAGGTTCTTGAAATTTGAATTTTAGAATTCTGAGACTAGAATCGATAATCAGAGACTCGAATTCAGCGACATTGAAAGTTTTTAGAAATCAATAGATTTTTCTTAAGTTATTTTGTTAGAAAATTCTGGGTCTTCAAAGGGTTAAATAACATAAATTTACACTACATAAATTTCTACTAATGAACAAAGCTTAGCACAAAGTTAACATTAACGATTTCTCAAACTGAAACTACAATGCTATACAAATAATATTTAAGCATAAAAAAATAATATTGTTATTGATCAAACTGTTGAAATATGTATTTCGCGAGACACTTTTTATTTATCAGTACAATTTTCAATCAATTGATTAAAATGCAACGAATTTATCTGTTTGATAAATAAATATTTATTACATTCTACTTTTTAAAAATAAGTAAATGCTCTTTTTTCATAAATTTTTACACTCAATTGTGCTGAAGATATTACTTTACTTTCGTATAATGAGAAAGAGAAAAAAAACATAGATACTTTGATTTGTTCGTCATCTCATCACTCGACTACGATGCGTTAGCCATTTTTCTCTTTCCTGCTCCTGCAATTGTCTGACGATGTATCTGCCTTTAAAATTGGAAAATTCCTGTTCTATACGAGTCGACGGACCGTAACGAACTGGCTTCCGGCGTTGGCAGATGCGAGCTCTTCCCTATACGATCTTTCTTCACGTACCCTTCTATCTTTCCCCGTCTTCCATCCGTTACTTTTCCGCTACTATCGTACTATCGTACTTACTTCTCATGTTCTCTTCTAAACTCTCTTTCCCATTTCGCTATCCTGCTCGGTCTGTCCGCCAAGTGGCAAAAATCGACGACTTTCTACTCCGAATCGTGAAATTCCAGCAACAGATCCATGGCATTCCAGACTATAATAGATTTTAGGAATGACTTTGGCGTTCTTCACAAGTCCTTTCCTAACGCTCGCTCTGACGTATAATTTTCCAGTATGTTCTCAGAGCGTTTCTCCAAGTGTGTCTGGTTTCTTCAACTGATCTTATGAATTATCGCGTTGATTTGCGTTTCGAATGTTGGCGCAGATAGAACTTCCTCTCTCTTTTCCCCTAATATCACATCGCTCATCGCATTGCATAGCATTACAGAATTATGAAGCCACTTGGTGATGTATGCAGAACTTCTTAAACTCTCAGGAACTTTCTGCCAGAGAGTTCTATGATTCTTTCCCCACGACGTCCCAATACTTAAATTGAGGGACAGAGATTTTTCTGAAATAGCTGCTCGTTCCCGGTTCGTCACAGACCTTCATCTTTTTTAATTTTTTTTTCTCTCCTCTTCTCTCCTGTAATTTTATCAGTCCTTTTACTCCTCGTCGTCTTTTGCTACTTCTCTAAACTGTTCTTTTCGTCCATTTTCGCTCCGTGTCAAAGACTATATATTCTCCATTACAAATTCCAACGTTTCTCTGCATCTCCTGTTATCTATCCATTCGTGAGTTTGCACGTTCTCAGCCTACTGCACCTGAATATCTCCACGGAGATCCTCTTACGTTTAAGGTTTACGTTAATCTACAGCAAGGTATATATGCCATGCAGAAAGGTAAAGGAGAGAGAGAGAGAGAGAGAGAGGGGGGGGGGGAGGGATCCTTGTTAATGTTAGATTTGTGAAATAGATGTTATAACACGATACGATGACATCAGATATGATAGTATGTGGAACGATAGAGGTATATTTATTTTTATCTACAGAAGAAATATTATAATTTATCATCATTAGTCCTGCTAACAGTTGTTGATTTTAATGAAATATTGCGATACTATTCTTATTTAGCAATTTTTGTTTAGCAATTAATTTCACTAATAATACCTATTGCTTTCATTAATAATGCTTGTTGAGCTTTTAATGCTAATTATAATTACACATTTTTATTGGTTTTTACTCATTTTCTAATTAACTATTTTATATAAATGCAAATTGTTCGCATTATTCAAACAATTTAATAGTATACCTAAATTAGCAAAATTACTATTTTAACATAATAACAAATTGACATACGATATTGAAATACGAATCGCCGATATTTTTAGTTCGTGCGGTTGGTCGCGAATTAATTTTAAAAAGCTTTCCGACGGGATTTAAAAGTGTGCGCACGAAGTAAGAAATGAAGTTTACAACACGACTTTAATCCCCTTCATTCGTTGTTTCATAATACGAGATTAATGCTTTTTCCTCACTTTTTCCTCGACGTTACATTTGATTTCTCACATTTTATCGTATTTATACATTACTTCTGTGCTCCTATTTATACATATGATACGATGACAAGTGATTTTGTATTGACGCGTAATAATATTTTTCATCTTGTGCTCATGAGTTCCCAAAATTCCATTCACAAATTTCATTCACAAATTCATCCGTCATATTAAAATTGGATAGAGGAAGGATTGCTCGTTGTCGAAAACAGCATTTCACGAATGTATTGCATCAATCACTTTATATGGGAGACAGACGAAGAGAAAGAAAATACGCGCGCGTAAGAGAGAGATATGTATTGTAATGTAATTATATATTTATCTATTGTACATTTGCACAAAGCCACGGAGATATTTAACTTTTGACACATATATTTATTGTTACAGATAACGATTGCATAATATCGTAATGTGTAGAAAAACAGAACTTTAAAAAAATAACAATATCGAAAATAACAATAAGAATAATTATGACAGTTTCTGATGATTTAAAATACAATCATACAGATTTTGAATTATTTCTTAGCGAGATATGTCTCATCAAATTAATGTCGAATCGACATCGATATGAAAATTTTGATATCAATTAAAGTCTATGTCATTTCTCTCTAGATCAATAACTTGCTATTTTGTAGTGAAAAAAAATTGAAAATTTCAATTGTCTATATTTTGGTTTATTATTTATCGTCTATTTTTTCACGGATAGTACTTTATGAATAAAGTCCGATTCAATTGCGAGTGAGATGCATTTGCGATATGATATATGATGCCATAGCGATGAGGTTATTATACTGGGCGACAGCAGTAGCTCTCGACTACCAAATCAGCATATGCTAATAACGTTCGATACTCGTTTCGGGCAGGTTACAAACGCACCAGTGGAGCGAGAACACGATCAAAACCGTGGTCAGGCATCACTGGGAAGTGTATGGCGGTTACGTGGAGAGGACCATGCGAATGATAGTCACGCCTCGGGTCCGCGCCGAGGTTCAAGCGCACTTCAATTGCTCGGAACTCGAGGGCGCAGAATTGGAAGACCAGGGTGAGGATGGCACAGCTCTAACACATTGGGAGAAACGTGTATTCGAGGTACGTAATGTTGAATCCTCTTTACCGCAAGTGTAACATAATGATAACATAATGGTACCAACAGTTTCAAGCTTCCGCATTTATTATAAAATGAAATAAAGACATTAATTATTTTAATTTTTAAGTACATATTAGCAAATTATTATTATCCTAATTCTATGGACACATAAGGTATGATACATTTACTGTCTGTAGAATTACATATCATCGTGTTTAAATTTTTCAATAAAAAAATGTGAACAATGTTTGCTATCATAAATTGGTTTTTTGTTTATTCAGAATGAAGCCATGACAGGGACACACACGCAAAATCCAGTTTACTCGAGAATAACGCTCGCTCTTATGGAAGATACCGGTTGGTATAGCGCCAACTATTCGATGGCGCAAGAGCTAGGCTGGGGGAAAAATCTGGGATGCAATTTCGCTATGAAATCCTGCAAGGAATGGATATCTACACATCAGCCGTTACCGTGAGTACATTGAGATTCAGCAAAAATGAACCATACGTCACTATTCTATGAAAATATTAAAATAATTTCAGAGGAAAATCGATACATCCTTTTTGCAACAAAGTGAAACAGGATCCGTTGCAGACCGAATGCACGGACGATCGGAGATCAGTGGCCTTGTGTAATCTGGTGAAATATTTGCAGCCACTACCCAAGAAATACCAAGTAAGAAATATTTAGTAATAATCTATTGAAATATTTTGAAGCAGACGTACAAATAGAATGTTCCCACCGACGATGTTACATCAGAAGACAACATGAGAATATTCGCGGTATGTGAAGAATTTCCGTTAACGATTTCTTCCATTGCAGAACTTCGATTCAATTCCCCACGTACCATCGGGAGAGGAACAATACTACGGCGGTTCGGTATCTCTGGCGGATTACTGTCCTTACATACAGGAATTCACGTGGAGAGCGCGGAATATAGTAGTCAGAGGTTCTCATTGTCTTTACGAAGAGAATAATCCGCGTAAGTTACGCGACACATATATCACGTGCGTATTCCGAAGAAATAACGGAATTCGTTTGAAACACATTTTTCTTTTAGACCCAGACAAGAATTTCGCATTAGAAAAATATGGTCCTAATTCGAGATGTTTTGACCATACTAATGACATGTGGGAAGAGAGAACTTGCAAACAAGCACGTCAGTGGCAGCATTGGGGCTCCGGTTGCTATTTATATAAATGCGAAGCTGGGAGACTACACATTATGGTGAACACTTTTTTACAATGCAATAGATAATTTATAAGAATCCTTAAAATGCAATTATATACGGATAAGTTAAGAGACAATTATCTCTTTTCTCAGGTCGGCAATTATACGTATGCTTGTTATCATGCTGGACAAGAGATTATTATAAGAATTATGCAGAATGGCTGGTTGCATAAAGGTGCTCTAATTTGTCCACCCTGCCGAGATATTTGTGAGGTATGAATATATACTATATATTGGGTCATTTAAAAAGTATCCGCGGTTTTTTCATTCAAAAATTGAACAAAAAATCGCGGATACTTTTTAAATGACCTAATATATATATATATATATATATATATATATATATATATATATACATATATATATATATATACCATATATACGTGTTATATAATACATATGGGTTATAATATGTAATATATAATAGATATATAATTAAATGTAATTTAGTAATCGAATTTGCTTTATTCTTTTATTTTTAGGCGGAATTTAAAACACAAAAGGAGTGGTGTAAATCTGTAGGAAATGAACGTCCACCTTCATATTATCACAAAGACTATCTTCACTGTGCATCCGCAGATAGTTTTAGTTTAAGTATATCAACGTTTATTATTGCAATGTTATCCTTCGTCGCTAGATGATACACTGTCTTTGTTAGTTAATGTTTTAACATTATCTAAATCTAAATTCATAAATATCATTTACTCATTTGTATATTATGTTTTGACAATGTAATCTAATTTTTATTAGTAAAAAACATAATTAATATTGGCCGAGATGACAATCGTAAATAGGCTTGTTATCTATATGATAAGATATTGGCCAAATGATTTAAAATAACAGAGGAATTAACTAAATCAACTGATTTTAAGATATTTCTCCGGCTATAATCGCGCTAGAAAATTAATCGCATACACACACACACACACACACACACACACACACACACACACACACACATAAATGTCATATCTGTGTATACAAGCACTAGTCCGCACTGAAGACAATTGAAATGTGGTAATAGCATGTCTCGCCGCTCGGCGTGCGAGAAGGAGAATTTCATCAAATTACAAATTTAAACTATTCTAATTCAGAAACGGCACCGCTAGGTCCTCTATTTATTTATTTTTTTTTTTTTTTTATATAAGGTTCCTATAATATTTCTACATTATATATTTATTTAAAAAAAAAATCTGTAGAAGATTTTCGTCGCAAAGTATTGTATTAAAACGTTACTTTCGCAAGATTTGGTATTAGAGTTTATGTATTAAAAGCTGAAAGTTGAAGGTGAATATCTTCATTTCAGGGTCTTTGAAATTTTAATCACATATAAATAAAATTATTTTAAATATAATATTCAAATTTCAAAAAAATTTGTAGAAATTCAATTTCTCGGAGAAATACCTTAATATGTTAAATTTGCGCGATAAATATATGTATCTTATTTGGATTCTGGTGATAACGTGACGAGGCATTTTATATGCCAATTTTATATTATATGTGCTTCTAAGTTACATATCCATTTGTTAAGTTTATTGTGTGTACGCGCGTGCGTGCGTACGTGTGTTTCACTTTAATTAACATTTTGAGGTCTGCAGTCTGTATTAAACTGTAGCAACATCTGACAAAAGCAAATTATGATAACATAAACTGAGTCTCACATTTTTGAGCCACAAAAACAAATATATACAATTTAATATAATTTATTAAAAGTTCCATCACAAACAGATTGCTCTTTCCGTTTTTGTGATAAGATAAAACCAGTAAAAGCAGATTGATCAAATTAAAAAAAGGAGACTTTTGCCGAAATACTGAAGCAGAGCAGCAAAAGTATTTTGTTTTTAATGTAAAATTTACATTTTTTTAATTCATAAATACAATGAGTTTTAATATACTACTGGTAAGATATTCTTACACGACGACACTGTGCCGTCAGTAGATTATAATATCCACGTACAGTATCGCGGCGGACCACAAACTGTTAATTCTGACATATATATTTTAGTCATCACCTTATGTGCGAATGTTGTTTCAAAGTAAATAATCTCGGTCATCGCTCAATTCAAGACGATGAATAATTGTACTATAGTTTGTAGTTGATAGATAATTGCTAATATTATCTGACGAATGTGTGTACACACGGACTCCATGCATCCACTGCCGATATAAAAATAATACAAAATTTTTTTTATAAATGACGTAAATTAGATGTAGAAATTAATAAGTCTAATAAAGAAACGCTATACATTACTGAAAAATAACAATGTAATCATATATTTTGCACAATATGATGACGCAAGTAATAGTTCTTAGAAGTAGAAATATGTATTGTATGTATCTCTCAAATAAGTATGCTATATTTACATTTCATACTATTTACGATACATTACAGATTAGTTTTGTCAATAATGTATAGCGAACTTTTTTAGACATTGCAAATAATAAGCTTTGATATCAATATTCATTAAAAAGATACTTTATACATCTTTAAAATGTAAAGATTGACTTTACATTAAGGGGTATAGTGAGCTCAATCTTTTTTACTTTGAATCATTGACAGCATCAATAATAAATCCGTAATTTTACTGACAACATGTGTACGAAAGTTCGTGTGAACATACGCACGCAAGTCATATCGAACAATATACGAATAAATGTGAAAATTAAAGTGATTTAAAAGTATGACAAACCAATTTATCAAGGTTGTCAATTGCGAATCTATCGTGAATGTATAAAAAGTAAGTTTTTGTACATATAGCTCCAAAAATGCGAAGTCTAATAATTGGATAGATTTACGATGCATAATATCTAAATCCTAACAATTAGCATAATATATTTAATTTGATAAGTATATTAATATGAACGGAACATTTTTTTAATTTCTCATCATTGATAAATGATATGTTCAATTTTCGTAAAAAATTATTTTCACTACAATTTTAAATTGTATGCAATTTCCTAGACAGCATGTTCAAAATCAGAATAAAACGTTTTAAAGATGTTTTAAAGATATTTTATGTCCCGATTTTAAACATAAGATGATTTTTGCATGCTGTCTAGATTGTAATAGATTTATAACATATTTTATCTACCTATATGATAAAAACTTATTATTCACGACTTTTTAGGTGCTTTACTGTGAATATAGATATATCAGCACAATGATTTGTGCAGAATTATTCACAAATAAAATATCTAATAATTTTAGTTTACTGAAAAAAAAAAAGATAAACGATAAGCACATAGACTGTATATACTAAAGTCTGTATAGTAATCATCTAGCATATGACTAATCCGTTCTTCATCAATGAAGTCTTGAGCGTTCTTTTAATTATGAAAATATCGATTGTAGCACAGCATCTTTAAAACATTCCAAAGGAGTTATTGATTGATATGAAGAATAAATATGTTGATTTTTTTTCTTACAATACATTCCATATATTCCAATGTCGTATATTCGCAAGATTGTAACATGAAAGCATTTATTTAATTTTGTACAGAGATGATTAATAATTCACATATACTTCGTATAAAAACTTGAATATCTCAGTATCACATAAAATATACTGAGATGTATATTCGAGAACATTTCTCGCGAATTCCTGCTAATGTCGTTGCTCGACATAAGAATGGATTTTATGCATCATTCCATCAACAAACGGCATCTAGTAAATGTTAATATTGAACAACAAGTGAATATAGAAGAAGACAAGAATGTTTTAACAATTCTATAAGTCCAATTATAAAAATATCGTACATATATATATATATATATATATATATATATATATATAAACATATATATATATATATATATATATATATATATATATATAAAAGCATGTATGAGTGTGTGCGACTCTATCTAAATATGTATCATAGATTGTTCTCAACAATTCTGAGCTGTTAGATTTTTATGAAAACAATTATAAACTTATAGTTGTTAGAATGTATGTTTTAATTATTAATTTGTTATTTAATTTTTAATACGCTTTGTTATAAGTCCTTACAAAAAATATATTATAATTTGAAAAATTACTATTTTAATAAAAACCTGTAATATATAATTATGCGGCTCAGAAGAATTATAGGTGCAAATTTTTTTTCGTTTTGATAAAGTATGAACTCTACTATTTTAGAATATTTTATACTGTATTATGTTACTATATTATGTTTCTATTAGATTATTAAAAATTTTTTTAATACTAAATGCATAGAAATTAAAAGAAAATAGCGAATAAAAAGTAGTTTCTAAATAATTTCTTAGAAGAAAAAGTAGTAATAGTTTTTATTAGTTAATTTAGTTTTAACTTTTTATTTTAATATTAGAAATTACGTATAAGATTATTTTATGATTTAGTATAAGTTTATTAAGTAACATTCTATTATACTTATTAAAAACATGAAGCATAGTACATAATTTAATTTTACTTTTATGGGTAATTGTGCCATTATTACAAATAAATTTCCAGTATATTTTATGACAAATTACAGAAATATAATTCTTTTTATTATTAAAAATATCTCAGTCAAAAAATTGTTAATATCGGCAAAAATTATTTAATAAAAAATGTAATAGTTAAATAAGACTTAAATACGTATTTGTAAGCTGTAAGCATAAGTTTAAGAAGTGAGATTATTTTTACAGGTATCAAAGAATTAATTAATATACGATACAAATATATACATATACAAATTTACAGAAATAAAAAATTCAGTTTAATAACGAGAAATAATAACTGATAGCTAATAAGTTTTAATATTAATATTAATATTGTATGCGCAGATTTTAACATAAAATTGATGCATTTAATCCTCCTTTTGTGGGTTTTATTAACATAAGTGTTGGTAAATATTTTCCTGTATTCTTACGATATATTCTTACGAATATATGAGCTTTGAACTTTTATAATTCTGAAAATATTTGGATTGGTACCTCAAAAACAAATCAACTTCACAAAAACGAGCTTATAGCTGAGATAAGGAAAAATATTTAACCATATCATAATAATAATACAAACATTACCACAAAGGAGGATTTATGATATCAATGTGTTATAGTAGTAATCTTTTTGTAATTTAAAAAAGTGCAGACAGTTGTATTATCGTTTAAACACATTTAAAAATTTATTTTATCTAGATCACTTAATACAAAATGTCCTTAATCGTCGGTAATAAAGATTTAAGCGATTTATTTGTGTTGTAGCACATAAAAAAGTGCTCACTACCTCGGATATGTTAAGCAATCTGTATGCAATCGCCACTAAGAGGTAGATAAGAAATATAATATGAAATTCTCCTAGTACTTTGTTTTTATGAGTATAAGAATTCTGTATACAGATTAATAAACAATTAAAAATTTAGAATATAAACCTATTATTAAGTCCTTTCCTATAAAATATAGTTCCTACCGATCTATTACTTCTAATTAAAATGAAAGTTAACTTGAGACATTATGCGATAGGAGATATATTTCTCTGTGAGAAGTGATCATATTATTGCCACATTCATAATCTGTTCTAACAGACGCTATCTATGCAAGGTAATGAATCTATGAGATATTCTAACTTTTTTAGTTTAATATAAATTTTTAGCCTTTTAGATATGAATAATATAATTACGTAATTATAAAAATATAAGTAATACATTCAGAGAGAGAAATAACCAAATACTTTACAAATATAAATGTAAGATATTTTATTGCATTTATTGCTTTAGAAAATTTTTATACTTATATTTTAATAACTGTTGAGTAAGATGTATTCTTATATTTAATATAATTTTTTTATTCATAAATATATCTAAATTAAAATGATATATTTAAATAAATATGTAGAAGAATAATAATAGTGCGCAAAAAATTTTTTTTATTCGTAATATTGACAAATATTTAATAGAATTGAATGTGATAAGGAAAAATCTAATTCAAAAAATACAATTTAAACATTTAACATTTTAAGCAATTATAAATTTTAAAATTTTATACATTGATATGTAACATTAACTCTATTACATATATTTATATATTTTTTATTAAAATTTAAAAAATCTTAAAACATTTAAAATATATTTCATATATCAGGCAATGTGTTATGTGCAATACACTATTATATTATTAGGGTAATATGATACAATTTCGAACAAAGGTACATTTTATTCGATCAAAAAATAAAAATAAAAATCGGACCGTCGAATGTAAAGGGATAATAAACAAAACTTCTAAGTAAGAATGGAAACCGTTACTTTTATTATTTATATAATAATGATTTGATTGACAATGATGTTGCAATTTTTTCATGACGGTAATGATAATTAAAAGTTAAGATTGGGAAAGTTACTTTTGAGAAGTAATTTGTCACCATTATGCGTTGTTTATTGAAAAAAAGTCACTTATTACATGTAATAGTTACAGCAACAAGTAAAAATAATGATCGATACAAACAATAAGTTATTTTTTTCAACAAATAATGCGTAGTGGTGATAAGATATTTTTCAAAATAACAGAAAAGTAACGGAAAAGTAAAAAAAGTAGTCCTTATTTCTAAGAGGCGAAAATTAGAACAACGAAATATAAAAGAGACATTTGCGTTCAACAATTATTTCTACCAGAAACGAATAATGAAATAAATTACAAATTATGCTTACTTTTCAGTTGTTTCATCGTCACTCGATATTTTCTTAGCCTCGTCATCTTCTCTTATTTTTCTGTTGCTATTTTTTTCATGGTAACTTACACAATATTTGTTTGCGAAAACACATTAATTACAACTAAACGCGGAATAATCACTAGAATACGACGATTGCGCGACATTTAGTATATTCGATGTTTGCGACGCACACATGGGCTGCATTCGGAAACATCATTCATGTATCATTTTATCCTTGTTGTTCATCCAATGTTAAACAAGGATAAGATAATATACGGACACCCAGAGGCCTTAGGGGCGCGATTTCGTAACTATTTTACATGCCTACCGACAGTTGTCGTTGCGCAGCTTTTTTATCATATAAAATATCTGCGCAACGACACTGACAACTGTCGGTAGGCGTGTAAAATTACTGTAAAAACAGTTACAGAATAGTGACCCAGGTGATATTTCCAAACGCAGCCTTAGTTATGACAGTAGAAAATTAACATAACAAATTTTATGATACTCGTTCATAACATTCACGACTATACGAATGCAACGGAATCCTAGGCGTCGCCTGGATAGGCACAGACCACTCTATGCTCCCCCCCCCCCCCCCCAATAATTTTAGCAAGATGCATCCGCGCACTAAATTGCCCTCTGAAGAAATGGATGTCAACTACACAACAATATCCATGTTTTTGCGGTATATCTAATGGAAATAAATTACTGAAATCGTTGAAATCTCTATTAATTTGATGGATTTATTTCAGTGATTTAATTCAGCGATTAAACGGACTGTTATAATTAATTATAGTGACTCTTTTTTGGGTATTTATATATTTGTTTTTCTACATTTATATTTTTTATATCTAATTATTTTAATTGCTTACCCGAATTCAGCGAATACAGTATTCATGTCTTCGTTATTCTTTTAATATATAAGTATGATTATATCTCTCCTTATTTCCTACGTTCCAGTTGGCTCAAAATGAATCAGCGTTTTATTCTACATTTATATTGTCTCGTTTTCCGTCTTCTTCGTTCTGGTATTCTTCGATAGTCTCCGTAGTCTCCTGTACTTGAATTCCGATCTCTATTCCGATGACACTCCTGACACACGTTATCATAATTTCTTATCATTCCCCAGACATCGAACTTCCAAATTCAAGGCTGCGTTTCCCTATACTGGCACAAAATTTTACAACATGCTACCCTCTTCCATCCTTTTCCCCTTCATTTCCTTCGTTTCGTTCTGTCGCTGCCAAGTCGTATTAACGTTTTAAGCTCAATCGCGTTTAATTCATCTATATTATTTTATTTTACGTTAATTGTTCTCCGTATCTTATACATAAATACTGTTTATCTTTATTGTCTCTACTTTCTTTCTATAATTCTGCGCATATTATCTTATTTATGCCTTCTTTGCATTTATATGTATTTTCATCATAATTATTCTTATATACTTTAATTGACTCTGTATTTTCTACAATAATTCCGTTCGTTTTAATTATCTCTGTTTATAGCTGTGTAAGTCTGCGTTTATCATCTTAATTATGTCTTCTTGCAATTATACTTAAATTATCATTGCATTTAAATCATTCTTTGATTTTTAAATCATTCTTGTTATCTAATTCTTCTTTTTTGAAACTATCGATTATTTACTAAGCAAGATATGCTTTCTTGAATTCTATTAATTTTTCTGTAATTTGTAATTTGTAATTCGTTTATTGGAAGGTTTAGTAACAGCAGTTCTGCTGGTGCCTCATCATTTGTGTATGCTTTGTAATTTTTCTATGCACAATAATAATAATAATAATTATACTTTATTTCGTTAATCATTTCGCATTAAAATACAAATTTTAATAGGCAAAGGTCGTCGATACTGACATACCATTTTGTTTTTAGACAATATTTTTTAAACAAAAGTAAAAAATAATATAAGAAAAAAGGCTCAAATCATTATAAAATTAATAATAAGTATAGAGCTTTTAGTAGAGATTTTGTTTTTAACTATTATAATTAAAATGACGTAAAATATAAGTAAAATGACGATTGTTTCTGAATTTTTTGAATATTGATGTTACTGAATATGTTATGGAATAAATAAACTTCGTAAACCAATTATTTTGATTGAATTAGTCAACGTACAACATAGAATAATAAATTATCTATAAACGAAAGGTATTTAATTTTTTGCTTCAATGTTTAATTTTTAGGAAAAATTAATTTAAGCTATTTGCAATTTGCTTAATTGTACTAAAATCATTAAAAAAATTATATGTATTTGTTCTACAGCTAATAAGCATACTTATTATTGATTGACAATAAGTTGCAAAAATAATGTGCATTGTAATTAATCACGCATTTTAAGATTTATCAAAAATGGAATGAGAATTATTTTTCTTTAGAAATGACAAATCAATCCTAGAAATCAATATGTTTATTAGAATAAAAATACATATATTTTTTAATAATTTTAATATAATTGAACAAACTGCACTAAAAATGATTAAATTTTTCTTAAAAATTAAACGTTAAAACAAAGAAAAAATATTTTTAATATTTCGTTCAAAGGTAATTTGTTATTCTAATTTGTGAGATAAAAATTTACACTGTTACAAAATTATAAAACAGAAATTTAAATAAAAGTTATTGTTAATATCGATTCTAATATAATATATATAAAAAAAATACCGTATATTTTTGTTCATAATATTTAACTCGTCGTGGTCACATCCTCCTGAGAATTTTATATTGGTCACACAATGGACAAAATGACCTCAATTTTAATTGATTGCCGTATTTACAATTTTTTAAGATCACAAAAATTACTGAATATATTTTAAACATTATAGAATATAGAAATGCAGTGTCTTTTTAAAATTTTTAATTTTATCATATATTTAAAAAATTGCAAAGGCTGACGTTCAAGGAACAATATGCGATTGAAAGTGCAAAAAGAGTATTTTAAACTTTGAATAAATGGCAGTTCAAGTCCCGTTTTAAAAAAAAAGACCTTAGAAATATAAAGCCTCACACCTTTTTGAGACCATCTTTCCCCTGGACCACGAAAGGTTAATGTTATTTTGGTGATTTATTTGAGATATTCTTTTTTAATCTTGTTTCAAAGAAACCAATATTAACTTTAATTTAATTTTAACTTAGCACCTTCAATGTTTTTATTTACTTTGTACGTAAATTTTTGTTTATCATGTAAATAAAAATGCTCAATCTATTATCAACTAAAAACAATATGAATATGGATTATGCAATTAATTATGAGGAATCGTAGTTATAGGTAATGTGGTTGTGCTGGATACAGATTTATTTGATTAAATTGTCACGAATTTATCATCGCTTATTACAGAAAGAAATATTTACCCAGTCAGAAATGATAATGGAATCGACATCGAATCGATATCGATTCAACGTCAAAAGCATCAAATCAACATCGATCATTATCATTTCTGACTAGGTAAATAATTATTGCTAATAGATTTTTCTATTTGAGTTACAGACTCGTTACAGACAATTCTTGAATTGTCTAATTGTCTATAATTAAAAAAATTCACTATCAAAAATAGATAACGCGAGAAATGGTACAAATGTGTTATTATATATATATACTTAAAGAGTTTTGTTATTAATAACCGACGTTATATCAATTTATTACTGTAACGAACATTATTATTTTATTGTTGAAATTAATCTATATATATGATAATAATTTTTTTATTGAAATTAACTAGGAATATAAGCAACAGAATATTTCAACTAACAATAAATTCATTCGTTAAAGAGTTTAATATTTTGACATCTTTAGTTAGCTTTGGCACTTCTGTGTGCAACGCGCTGTCTATGCGCAAATCACTGCATTCAAACCACCACGGTGGATCCAACGAGCAAATAGTAGTATGATCCATTCTCGCATTATTTTTTGTAATTTTGTATAATCATTCTGTTCTTCGAAACGTTTCTTGTACAGAATGATTACAAGTATTTTGAAGCGACAATCGCAATAACTATTTCGCACGTTTTATTCATCTCAAAACACTAGAACTACCGACATTGAATATATTTTTATACATATATTATTGAATATACTGTTGAATATATGTATATATAATATATCTTTTTAATAAAAGAGATAAACGAAGAAAATAAAGAAATAAGTTTAATCATTTAACATTGCGACAAAAGTCAAAGAACATCTCAAAAAGTAAACCATTATAAAAATTATAGATCTTGATTGCTTTTTTTTATAGTTCTAGTGTTAAGATGCAAAATAAGAAGAGACGAAAATTATTTTTATGATCTTTACATGTAATTAATAAAACTAATGTGTACATCAATTTGATTGTATTTCAAATAGTTCTTCGAATTTATCACATTTCTAGAAATAATTGAGACTTTATTAGATTGTGATTTACAATGTCAACAATAATCAATAACTTAGTAATAATTTAAATATAAATACAAAACGCAGCTATTATACTTAAATGAATTATGGCGCTCAATTCTTATTTACTCTGCAAAAAATAGCCGAATTAAATGCATTGTTCCAGCACTTTTTTGCAGAATATGTACAATATTTGCTTTCTTCTTTCAGTCCATGCCGATTTATAAAAGATTTTTTGCTTAAGGCATTTATTCGGTGGTATTACTAAATTTCAGTGGATTATTAAAAGTCTCACGTTTACTTTAATAATCTAACTAATCGCCGTTTTGCTTTTGGCTAATAATCTTATCTAAAATTCTCTATCTATACATGCGCATTTATGTGTTGAATTATTGAATACAAAAACAATTTGCATTCGATTCATTACTTAACGTAAATCGAGACATCATCGCAGACAATAAACAGTCTCGAGCCGATGATGATCATTTGCAGGCAGTGTTTCATTTTTACTGTCTTTTCCAATCGAACCTTCACACTGGTTTACTATGTAAAAGGGTGAGGTGATGTCTCTTCTTATTCTTATTTACATCGTTTTTTACATCGCAAGTATTAATACTAAATTTGCATTTAAGTTATATCGCGCTAAGAGATTTCAATGATCATTTTCCACATTGCTCAAAATGATTTGTGCAGTTTTTATGGTATGATTTGTTTCGGAAGTACATGTACATATGTATAATTCTATGGAAATTTGTTCTGTTTCAATATATTAAAATATTAATTAAAAAATCAGCAGTTTCTAACATATGTAAAAAGATTTTTATCTTTACGTTTAAGAGTCCTAAAAAACATAATTTGTAAGACTTTATATTAAAAATATTCTACATAATTAACGCGGTATAATGTTAATATAATTTTACTTGTTTAGTTTGGCACAATTTGAGTTTTTTTTTTGCATTAGTCTCTTGAAAATGTAAAATGAATATGATAAGAGCTATAATAACGTCAATAATGTATATTTATTTTTTAGAAATACCTTCAACTTCCTACAGAAGTAAACTTGAAATAAACTTAAGTTTTCTTTTAAATGAAATAGCTTTCTCGACAATATGTGCAATTTTTTTATATTTATTATTCACGTGATGAATGAGTGACTATCTCTTTTATTTAATATATATGATTCAATCGCTTATATACGTATGAAAGTACGTACAAATTCGTAATCAATTAGACATTCCACTTACTTCTTTTTAAATATACAAATACAGGAGGTTTTTCATTGAACAACCTCTTATGAGATCTTAGATGAAGAGGAATAAGGCTCTTGAAACGGATGCTTCAAAGAGTCTGAGCCGTCTGAGGCACACATACTTGGTTATTAGCAATTTGAAAACAAGTACATAATGATCCACCGGCTATTTATTAATTTAAACGGATAAAATAGGTGGATTTTGTCAGTTTAGAATACGCGAATAATCGTTAGATTTATGTGAGCACTCAGGCACTCATTAATAGCATCAATTTTTGTTTTAACGTGACTATGCGTCGTGAAATGTAAATGTTTCTTGATATAAATTCTTGAAAAACTTACTCACTAGTTAGTATATTCTAACGATATACGCAATTCTATCTGTCATGAACTATATATTTCACGGCATATATTAAAATAATGAAAAAAGATATTTTTTTCAATCTAAAATGATCCTCATAATAATATAAAATTTATAAATATGTTACAAAAATTAAGAATGAATATGATATTAATAAAATCTTAAAGAGTTAATATAAAATAAATATAAATATACATATTATAAGAAATACATTTTGATGTAACATAAACTTTTAATACATCGAAACATGACATCTGAATAATAAAAAAATAAAAGAAACTTTTAAAAAGGCTAGAGAAATTCTAAGGAAAATTAGATAATTATAATGATAAATGATAAAAACTAATTTATACATTTAAAACAATATATAATATTTAAAATTAATTTATATATTTAAAAAAAATTAGCAGTACGAGAAGCCGTATAAAGAGTATTACTTCTTATACAAATCTTTTTACATCAGAGCGGTGCGCAATATTTCTAATTATAAATTGAAAGAGTGTAATTATTTCACATATATTAAAGTCTTCAGAGGATTCTCTTTTTATGAGAACGCAATTATGAAGGCGTCGTCGACCTCGTTAATGTTTCCATTTTCAATCATCTTTCGCTGAATAGAAAATTCTAAGTATTAGTAGAAGATAATTTCTTCTTACATATAAGATTTTATTTCATCAACATATAATGCATTAAATCATGTACGATATCGATTCGGTGTTTCTTATTTAAAGCAGAGATACTATTTCCGCGTTTCTTTTAATTATTCTGAATTCTGTAATATTTAATATTTTTTACTGAAATCTAATACTGCCTGAAAGACAGTAATTAATTACTTATTTTAAGTAGTACTTATTTTAAGAGCACTGTTCAGTACTTTTAGTACTGAACGCCAAATAAATAAATTAATTATTGCCTTTCAATAATAAATTGGCCAATACTAGAGGTTGCTTCTGCTTTATACAAGTTCCCTAGCCATTTTCACATTAAAAAATTTTTTATTTACATATAATTATTATCTTCGTAAATGATTTAAACAAAACTCTACACATTGATATTTTCAAATACAATATGCATTTGAAAAGTCAATATACAATTACAATTGATTCAAATCTGTCATAGTTTAATTTACAAGGCTATTTTTGCATTATTCTATCTGCATTATGCTAAATAAAAATAATGCGATTAATTTTTGCCTTATTATACCATCGTTGGAACAAACTTCTTAGAAAATATCGCAGATCACTTATTTCTAATAACAATTTAAAATTTTACAAAAAACGAGAAATTATTGAATAAAAAACTATATGCAATAGCAATGTTGTTTGCATTTTTTGAAAATGCAAACAAAATTGCTGCCGCATATTTTATCTGCAGTTTATTTATTACAATACAACTCTGCGATATTAAAAAAGTTATTTCAAATATCTATATTTATTTATCTCTTCATTAGACTTTTTTATAAAATATATATAATAATGATGAATGTAAAATATTACGCATTAGTCTTCATAGTTCATACTAATGAGCTCTTGAGCTTGAGCAAACAATTACAATTTAAATATAACGTTCTGTCTCAATTTTTTTCTCAAAATACATAATTATTCAATACGCAAGTATTAATTAACGTGAAGTACATTACACAACTTGAAACAATCTTGTCAATTTACTTTAAAAATAAAAATATACAATAAAGGAGCATATAGCCACAGCTAAAGTTTTTTTTTAGAGATAAGTAATATATTTTGAATTAATGCGTTAACATATTTGTACAAATATTATATGTTAACTATATGTTAGCTATATGCTCCTTTATTGTATATTTATATTTTTAAGCCACTTCAAAAAGTTTAAATTAAAAAAAAAATTAAAAATAAGATTTCTTGAATAAGAAGTTGCCTTTAAATTAATAAATTAATTAAAAAAATAAATCTGTGAATAAGAAGAAATGCTTTGCATTCGGAATTTTTGCTTTTAAATGAATTTATCTTAAAAGATTTTGAAAAAAGTATTCAAAGTTATACGCTCGAAGAAAAAGCAATTTTGTGTTTAGGTGAGCAGCTTGTAGGACGAACACTCGCGTGAATAATTAATCGTGGAAAATAGGGATGCGGGAGCAAATGACGTTAACACTCGCAGTGCGCTCCGCCGTGATTAAACATCTACATGTATATCGTCGAGAGCGGCGCGATTAGTATCCTCGTTGGTGTCGTAATTAATTTCCGTAATCGATCTCGTCGCGACGAGAGCTAATCGTGGTGTGTCGACACACGCTTCGTGTACGCTCGTTTCGAAGCATGGAATTCGCGTTCCCTTATGCTGTTGCAATCGATGAGCTCATGCTTTCTTATATAGAATAATGATGAAATAATAACGACGATGACAGTGATGTACAGCAACATTCTGATTCAACGACGATCGTTAATCAGTGTTTCATCGCTGTTCCATATCTCGGATAAGATCTGGTAAACTTTTAAAACGCGTGAATTCTAAGTGACTCTGTCGATCATGTTGATGATAACGACTCGTTCCATCTAACGTTGCTACATCGTCACGATTATTCTCTTCTTCGATGAGCGAAACTCGTCCTCGTGCCAGCGAGGATGCGACATGATCTTGCAGATATCGGTGCGTAGATGACGGATATTGTGCCCAGTAGTTTTGGAACATCGAATGTCGGCTTGCCGCCACGCTGTACTAACTGGCGTCGTCCGGAGATCCGAAATCCTCCGTTTGCGTGGCGGCATCTGTGGCTGGACATTACCATTGACATTTATTATTAGCAAAGATTGAAAAATTATTTTTTAAAAATAATTAGTCACCATTACTCATTATCGAGTCAAATAAATAACTAGTTACCGTTATTAATTATTAATTATTAATTATTACTTATTAATTTTCAAAAATAAGTCGTTATTGTTGCCGTTATTTGAACTGAAACAGATTAGTTAAAAAAATTTTGCAATATTTTGTTTACATAATAAAAAAGCAATAAATAATAATAATGTTAGATATATGAAAATAATTAAGGAAAGCAATGCTTTTTTGATCTGAGCTAGAGAACTTCGTACATACATAATATTTCAGAGTGAATTTACATATGCATATCTACAAATCGGGAGCCAATTAAATTTTCAGTTTTAAAACACAATCTCGTCGAGGTGATATTTTTTATTGTTGTAATAAATTTTTTTTGTTGACATCATTTCCGTCAGACATAAAGATTTGTATTTATAAAGTTCTTATGTTAATACAGCTCTGTGATTGGTTTATGACATTCTGATTATCAATAATAAATTGGATATGTTAGAAGAGTTTTTGTGATTATGAAAATTAATTTAATATTGATTGATTCCTAGTAAGTCATTGTTATTTTTGATTATACCAGGATTCGTGAACTTTATTACGCTATATCTCTGGACTAAATGCGTATTTTTTAGCTCAAAACGTGTAAAATTTGTACCTTGAAGTCAAACGAAGACAGATATAAATATGAATCAAATATATATTTTATTTTCAATTAATTACAATGCTTCAAAGAAATTTTATTGGAAAAATTCGTAAAAAAATTACTACTTTAAATAAAAAATTTTCAAATTTTTAAATTTAATGTTCAAGCAAAAATCCAGGATTTTTTTAGTTGATTCTTTGGACTAAAAAAAATAGTACGATATAAATCACTCAAAAAATATATTAGGTGTTGGAATTAATTCGTAGCGTTTTTAATGAAAGAATGTTATTTATTTCACATGAGCATTAAAAAATACATTAATGAAAGTACTTCCCATCACTTGTAAAACGCTACGAATTAATTCCAACACCTAATACATTATAATAGTATATATAAATATTATTATAATATATAATTAAGTTTATTAGGATTTAATTTAGAGGATGATGCAACACTCGCTCTAAAGCAATACATCGCCCCGGCCGAGCGATCTCCGAAGACTGACAGAGATTAGAAAATTTCTATTTATTATATTGAAATAATTCTTTTTAATTCTACATTTTCGTGTATTTACTTTAATACTATCCGAAACTCAGTAAACGTATATATAATAAAAAATAAAGGGGTACCCAAAACTTACAAGCTGGTCATATGTGAGTCCAAAGTACTTTCTTTGAACTTTCGTGCAATTTTACATTGAAAATAACGCAAAAAAATATACTTGCAAGCTTATCATATCTATTTGACAGTTAAAGTTTTTTTTCATCCTCAATCTAGATCTTCAAATTATATTATAAAAAAGTTACAGCAATGTAAAAATCGCACAAGGTACATTGAACCTATGAATTACTAGAGTTAATAATTATGAAAATTTATTCAAGACAAAAACTCTTCTCATTTTTCTGTAATTTAAGAATTATTGATGCATGCACATTTTTATTAACATAAAACTGTATGTGCAAATTGATTAAAAGCATTAAATTTTAATATTATGAAGATATAAGATTCTATATAATGTAAAATAACAGACAGCAAATAGTGAATAATAAGAGTAGAAGCATATATTTATGCAACGTGTATACCTCACGTGGATACTACGTCACCATGTGTTACATGTCCGGTTTCCCAAGGGAGTGGCGGTGTATTCGCTAATGATAACGAGGAACAACGCGCCATTGAGCATCGTTCCATTGAGCAACGCTCCAAACCTGAAATAAAAAAATCCGAACAATGAAAGCTTCAAGCACTGGCTATGGTAATATTCGCTATTAACAGGATTGTATTATATAACGTATAATAATTATTTCCACACAGTGTAAATTATCGTTTTGAACGATAAATTCGAAACGAGTGCACGAGCTAATTTGTTTCGGGCATTGCACATTTTATTTCAATCAAGTCGATAAATTAATAACATATTTCCTAATGTAATATTTAACGATATTCTCGCGATCATTGTTGCAAAGAAAGACATAATTATTATAATTTCGTTGAAAGTATATCGCATTTATTTTTTAATTTTTATACAGATTAAAAATTAATTCTTTATTAGAAAGAGTATCTAATAGATATAATTTTTTTTATCTAATGCATTATTCTCTTCTTTTATCATAGCTGAAAATTAAAAACATTGTTTTATTTAATATTATGAAACAAAATCGTGATAAAAATTGAATTCATTAATTTATAAAGAGTTCCCATATTCACTTTTGCTCTAAAATGTTATTACTTAGTATTATAATATTGAACTTAATACATATAGTTACTTTGATAATAAAAGAAATTGATGATTTTGATTCTCTAGCTTTTATTTGAAACTACAAAATTAAAAATTTTATCTGATTAATCTAGTAATAAAAGTCAAATTGTCAGAGATCTATTAATATTTTACTTTAAACGTTTCGCAATACATAGTGGCAATTGCGGTAAGTAATGACAAACATGTTGTAACATAATAGCAGTCGTAAGTTTGATATGATATGTGATTTCAAATGTGATTACGACGCAATTCGAATTTACGCGAAAATCATGTCGCTGGCTATTATTAGCGACCACATTAAATCTTCGTTTATGGATGTCATATATGGAGCATGAGAATTCAGTTAATGTTGATAATGGATGCTGTCAAAAGACTGATTCCCCTCGGTTTAATTAGTGCAAAACACTGATTATGTTAATCCCCTTGCTGATGCGAGATCATTAACGTAAAAGCAACCGAATGAATTTTGTCGTAATTAACACAATAGATAGATTCGAAGCGTATGGAAAAGTTTATTGTTAATTTAATTAATTTAATTTTAATTTAACTATAATAATTCAATTTTTATAATTATTTTTTATTTTATAGATCTTTGATTTAATCAAATTGTTTATTAGAAAAAGATCACGCAAATGATTTATAAATACGTTTTTAAATTTTGATTAAAAAAATTGTTTAATTCATTATACATTTTTATTGTTGATTGATACGCATTGCCACTACATGAAATTTAACATAAAGAAATTTTTCAGATTAACTGACTTCTTTTTTACGAGATAATATTTGTTTAACATACCTGATAGATCGATACCTGCAATGCTGCAAACATCTAAGCCACCGGTGCTAGTCGAGCAGCAGTGTTGTTTTGTTCCTAACGGCTTAGATCTGCACAGAATCTGCATATAAAAAGGAAATTAAAATTAACCGAATTATCAATCATGACATGCATTGATGGTTGAATAATGCTTGTCAGTTTGCAAACGATAAATCAATCGTTCCAAATAGAAGTAGATTTTATAAGCTTTATTGATTACCTGCGTGATAAGGTTGAAATATTTCCCTTGTAAGAACGGATAATAAATTGATCTTAAAGCTCCCTGATAATCGAACATCGCCGCAATATATTCATGCATGCATTTATGCATTTCATTTATCAGATTAACATAGAGTACTTTAATTATAAGCGATATATATTGCTGCTTTCATAAACTTTGTGCACGAACAGAATGCTTCAAATGTAACGTTGGTCCTCAAGGGATACAGTTGAATATATAAATACACATTTGGGGAACTATTTTCTACATAGCAATGTATTATACTATGAGTTAAAATAATATATCAATTATTTAGTTGGAGTTTGTTTGTTTCATAGCAGCAGTACTATTATTACATGTTACCGCTTTTTCTCAATTTAAACTGTGAAAAATAACTTTTCATTTCTTGTTATTTTTCATAATAACCTTGTTTTTACAATAATGCATGGTAGAATTTTTTACAGGCTAAAATATTTTTTCTCTATATTTTTCCCTCTTTCTAAAGGAAATAATATTTATAATAATTTTTCAAAATCATTTTGACATTTTATTTGGTATAAAATTTGTTTGGTTATGCCAATTAATTTATATATATTTACATTACAAATTATACGTTACGTGTAAAATATATTCTTTTCATATTATTTTAAATATAATCGAAAAGAATGTAAGAAATTTAATGATACTCGTGATCTGTTTTGGAGTACTATCTTGTGTAAATTGTTTTATATAAATTTCATGGGCAATATCTGAGTCAGTAAAAACCAAGATTTAACTGCAATATCCGGCATATGATTCCCAAGGTACTTACTCTATTAAGAGTATATATTCATATATGTGCAAAGCAATTTTTGTAAGCCAATCGATCTATTGTTTTATCATAACGTTAATACATACAGAATACTTGTGCCATCATAAAATTTAATGTATATACAGAAACAGATTATGAGTTGTTATGCACAAATCTATAATTCTTTTTATGTACATTTTCCAATAATAATTCATATATTTGAATTATTTTGAATTATTAATAATAAATTCTTTGTCAAATATTAAGACAATTTTTTTGAATTAAAACTTCAAGATATTTATTATTTATAATAAAATCTAATATTGAAACTGAAAAAGTAATATATAGGAATCATTCAATATTTAAAAATTTCTCTCGTAGTATTGGATTTTAAATATATGTTTAATTGTGATCTTCCAATTTCATAATTTTATTATATTATAATTTTAAGAATTTATCGATTAACCGATTAGCATTTTTTAAATGAAAATACAATAAATTGATTCACATGATACACTTTGATCCACGTGATACACTGACATCGTTTTACTTCAAACTCATTCGTCGTTTGCCAATCAAAACTCACGTATGCCAATGTAAAGAAATATCAAACGTGCTGCACGAGTATTTTATTGTACTTGCATGTAGTTTTGTATCCGGTTTGCGTAGACAGGAGGCCGCGGTGCACTTCGCGTGGCGATTAAAGATTTACTGCGCACCGACAGCTTTTCGGAATTCATGGTCTGTAAAGTCGAAGCGCCAAGATCTATGTGGCCGCGGCCAAGCTACGCGACGTAGCTGCCGTTTTCCCTCTTTCCTGCTGAATCCGAAAAGAGAATTCAGCGAAAAAGAAGGAATCGACCACCGAATCTGTCGTGGAAAGTATCAAGGGCATTGCGTAACGCGTTTTGCACCGGATAAATCTTGTTTTCTTAGGTAGGTACTGTCGCTTTCCATCGTGTTTTCCTAGAAAGTCATGTTAAGTCGTACGTCTTCATTCGTACGCTGGTGACGTGAACCGCCATTCTCTTCGAGAAATTTACTGATTCTGTTGCAGCACTAAGCGCACGATTGATTTCGCGGAATAAAAGAAGTGAAGCGTGAAATCAGAAGCCGGAAAATGCGGAGCCTGTGATGTAACGAAAAGATAAAACGATCGGGAGAAAAAGAAACCTAGATAAACAAAGGAAGCGTTTGCCTTACAAATTTATTGAACCTTTCTAATCGTATAAATTTTCTGTTTACTGTACTTTTCTTCTCTCCGTAGTTTATATTTTATGTACTTATCGCTATTTTATTTTCTTGATTATACATTGCTGCATCCAATATATTTGAATTATAATATAGAATATGAAAACGTTATTTTTATATATAAAACATTTTATTAATTATAAATTATCATTTATTATAAATTAACATTATTATATATTTGCAATTATATATATTATCATAAATTACAAAATATTACTATAAATTATAATTATTATACACTTACTAATTATAAATGATCATTATTAACAAATTATTATGTACAAATTAACTGCGCATGAAAAAGATTTATATTTATGTCTTATTTTTGTGATTTTATCTTTTACAAAAACGCGATATTTTACTTCTTTTTTTCCATTTCTTTTTCCAACTTTTGTTTCCAGTTAGTAGGGAAAAATTATTTGTCACTTGTTATAAGTGTTCGGACAAACTTTAATGGACGTTTAAAAACACACATCCACGAATGTGTGCAATTCCATTTGTACATAACAAAATTTACGTAAAATTCACACATATGAAATAGTGTTGACTACGGCCGTAATAGTCTAATGTAATTCGCAGAAACCGGATGAATTGATTTTTGGATATACAAGGAAGCAGAAGCGAAATAAATTCTATTATTCTAAAATAAATTGATAAAAAAAAATATATCAAACTTGTCGTTTTGTTACTTATATTGAAAATAAATTTTAATCGCATTAGCATATGGTTTTCTCTTGATTTGAAATTTTGTGTCAAAGCAAATAAAATTTTATATCTGCATTTCATTTTGCAACTTATTTTTTATTGCTTTATTTGTATTTCCTTTTCAAATCTATATTTTACCTATCAATGCAATAAACAAAAGGCTTGTTAACACTAATTAACATTTAAGTTTATTATATATTCTTACCTTAGTATAGAGAAATTCTCTCGAAATTCGGCGGAAATGATTGTTGAGCAGCCAATAAAGGAAAGGATTCCAGAAGCTGTTGGAAAGAGCTAACCACGTGGCCAGGAAGTCGAGAAATGGCGGTGGCTTACTTCCGGTGCAGGCTGCAACGACTTCCTGAATCGTCCATGGCGTGACCATAACGATGAAACCTAAACTCATTGCAGCCATTGTTCGCGAAGCTGAGGTCGACAATCGTCTCTCATGGGCGACAAGCTGAAATATATAAGATGTCTTCTCTGCAGTTTTCATCTCTTTTAGATGATAGTTTAGATACAATTTCTTGCGAGAAAGCTACTTTCCCGTAGGGATGACTGATTCACATAGTCATTTGGGCTTAGCAAACTCAACGGACTTGAGCTCAATATATTGCAGACATTTATACTTTACATATGTATATCCATACATACGTTTTTGTGAATGATAATGTAAGGAATACCATATTTTAAGGAAAAGTGGAAGCAAGATATGCATACAGTCTGATTTAAGAATATCTTTTAAAATGTAATATGCAGTTCTTTTTGTGAAAGTCTGGCAAGTGTAAAATTAAAAAAAAATTTGAAATTTTATGTAAGTATAAAATAATTGGATCTAATTATAAAACATTTTTTTGTAACTGCTGTTTCGGTTTTAGAAATAGAAACACTTTTTGAAAGAAATCAGTGTTTACGTTTTTAAGCGGATGTAAACAATAAGGCGTAACAATAAGAAATATGAAAAAATGTTTTGAATAAAAGTGCTTTTAAAAGCAAGTTTTATTAAAAATATTTTTTCATTGTTTCGATAATATTCGTTAGAAACTGATTTTTTTCAGGTGGATGTTTTCATCCCTAAAATCACATATCACTAAATACAAAAATTGTTTCATGATTAAGTTCATCTATTTTGTATTCATGGAAAGTTTCAGATTTTTTAAATTTTACCGAATTTACATTGTCAGACAAAACTACATAACATTTAAAATAATATTCTTAAATTCCTAAAACCGAATATCAATTGCTACAAAAAGTTATTTCATGTTTAGATTTATCTACTCTATACTTATGCAATATTTTAGATATTTTTGAATTTTATTCTTGCTGAACTTGCTGAGCCTCCTCGTGACTCAAAAATGATTCATTTCTTATCCATAGAATTGGAAGGCAACGTAATATTTCCAATAACATCATAATTTAATATTTTATGATACTATTGACTTAAAATCTATTTTTATAATGTACGTCAGAATTCAAAATAGAATTCTATATTTTCTATACTGTGTATAATTTTATATACTGTGATTTATATAAATAAAAAGTAATATAGTAATTAAAAGTATACATACATATACAGAACATATATTAAAATGAAGAGTATACAATTCAAAATGAATTATAGGTCTTTTAAAATTGGCGATACATTTTAAAATGTTAACAATAGGATATAATTAAGATATTTATTTTTTATGATATACCAGCATTTCATTCTTCATTAAGTATTCTTCTCAGAAGATGGAACTCATCTTCTTAATAACTCTTTCGACTGATGAATTTTTGAATAGAAGGTTGAGCTTAACGTCGGCTTGATTACTGTCGAGTTTCAGACTGTGGCGTTTATATTTAATTACAACGATCATACCGCGAATGATGTTCGAATAAAAAATTAAATAGACTATTTCTTTCTTTACATTAGGCCCGAAATGTCATAGAAAATTCAACTTTCAAATTGTACTTGCTAACGTCTTTAATATCATTACGACCTTGCAAATAATCTTTTTAAAGTTCAAATTTCATCCCATAAAGAAGTTTTAAGTACGGGAGGGGCACGTCTTTTACGATCGGCATCGACATCTTAAATCTATAACGCCCTGTCTTACGATATTCGCAAACGCAATTGTTCGGAAGAGTAACGGCCGCACATTATCGATATTTTCCTAAAAGCCCGCTGATCCGTCTCAAGAACTTTTGTGTTTCAATTACTTTCACGGTTTCTAAGATGATTACATTTCATAGTCAAGTCGGTTAAGAATTTTTTCAATAATACATTGTATTAATTAGCGTCATTCCAATACGAAATGAAAATACATTTCCGTTTATTGTGAAGCAAAGTGATATTTTTTGGTGAGAGAAAATTAAGATTGAAGAAAATAAGGGAGCGATATTTATAATTGAAGAATTGCATCTATAATAATGGGATAAGATTTTTAACGGAAAGACCGTGTGACATTTCGTCAAGCGGTAAATTCTTCGTACCTCAGTCTCGGGAATATAATCTCAAAAGCAGACGTAATGTCAGAAAAGATCTGGACGAATGGCTCTTAACGCGCTAAAGGCTTGCCGACGCATCTCAGTCTCGACTCGTCCTTTAGGCCGGCTTGACACGGTTACGGAAGTCGCTAAGCGCTAAGCTCGTCAGCATCAAAGCCTTTCGTCGTGCGGCAGTAAAAGGATTACGAATCTGCTCGTTTAGCTGAATCCTTCCATTTCCACTCTTTTCGCCCGCTGTCTTCTGCTTCTTTTTTTCTGTTCTCTTTCGCCTCCCTTTCTGTGCGGCATCTATATGTAAGCTCTCTTCGAAAGTTCTGGGATTACAAGTTCTGGGGGTAATGCCTGGATAGGTGTGAATACGGTTGGTAAGTGTAGAATTTCTTAAATGTCCAACAAAACTAATCAAAAGATATGTTCTTTGAAATGGTTTCGTACCGAATGGATGAACTATTACTGCTTTCTGAGTATATCAGTTACTTTGAAACATCTACATTCTACAAAGATATATTATAAGAATCATATTCTTTAAATAATATTCATTGAGATTAGAAGAATTTTGTCTTTTATTTATGATTCCTTTTGTTTACAAAAAATTGATTGCCTATAACTCAACCGTTTGCCTATATCTCATTTGTCTACAGACCGATTGCACACACGTATTATTGCCTACAAATCGATTACCTACAAACTTTTGTACACAAATATTATATTTTATATATAAAGTTAAGGTTAAATTATGTCAGAAAATAATTTGTATTTTTAAAGCAGAGAATTTGTATTTTAAAACAGAATTTGTGTTTTAAAGCAGAGAATGATACAGGCAATAATACATGTAGGCAAACGTGTCCTTCTGAAATTTTTATTTGTGTGCAAAAATGTAGGCATGTAGGCAGTTGAGCTGCAAATAATCGATTCGTAGGCAAATGGAATCCTCTCTTATTTATTAATTACAATTTATTACTTTCTTTCTGAAAGTTGAATAAATGAAAGCAGATGCTTGTGGGATATATACTCAGAAAAGGTGGAGAAGAAGCAGAGAGGATCACGACACAAGAATCTAGACAGGAATGCCATTAGCATATCATCTCGGCAACGAAAAGGCAAAGCGCGAGACAAACTATTCAGTCGAATTAGCATTCCAGTTCGATTTATCGTCCTAACTTTAGCGGACAGGAAATCCCGGTACTCTCTTTAACGTGATATGTATCTCGTACATGTGCCATACCGCGACGATTCTTGCCGAGCTTATAACTCGTTAAACTTTCATTGTACTACCGCTCTATTATAATGCAATAGAACTTTCGCCCCGATGGAATAAGAATCTTCGCCTCGAGCTATCTAAACTCAGAATTGACTATTCAGCACGAATTGTGGTGAATGCAACTCTGTTAATATAATACTGCCATTCTCATCACGATGTATACAAAACGTTAAGAATATTTTCTTTTTTTTCGTGAATTCTACGATACAAGTTACTCAGAATAATTTAAGAATTCAAAAATATATGATGCTTGCTAATTAGAAATTCTTGTCCACCTAAAAATAAAACTAGTAGAAAAAATGTGCTTTGATATTGTTCGACAAAACGCACGGATCTTTGAAGATAAAGATTCTTAAAATTTGATTTTAAGCTTTAAACGAACTAGCTTATTTGTTGCGGGTAGGATAGATTTGTGGTTATATATATATATATATATATATATATATATATATATAACCACAAAATGACGTTTATTGAGATCTTGATACTAACATCGTATATTTATTTTGCATCAAATGTTTTTCACTCCATCAAATTTGTCACAGAATCATTTTATCGACGATCTATATTTCTCAACGTTATGCATACTGAATTTATGAGTTTCCGGGAATGTGGAGATTATCTATCATCGTTGCATACTTAGTAGTCTCAAAAGAAAATTGAAAGATCTTTTGAATTCTGTGCGCAGTCAAGGAGAATAATCTGTCGAACAGATAGAAAATTGACGATGCTTACTGCGCTATAATTTATAAAATTATGAAGATATACTGCAATATTTATGATATATTGCAAATATAATAATGCATGACAAATGATAAACTGCAAAGGTATTGTATGTGATTTAAAAATTTTTTTCAATTTGATATGGAACATATATATTGAATTCAATAAAATGAATTCAACAAATTGAATTCCCAAATAAAATAATAGTTTAATTCTCTTTTACATCGAATCTAAATAACAAAAAAATTGCGAGTTTATAATACAGTTTATATCAGTTTACATTATGCAATGCATAAGAAAAATATATGTGAAAGCTAAAGATTTGTGGACCTAAGCAAACAGTTATAACAAAGTAAATAAGCTTTTAATGCGATATATAATCCTAGAAATAATCGTATTATTACGAGAGATAGCGCAACATAGTGTGTGCAGTGTTAAATTTATATATCTCTCCACATGCCATTCGCAGAATACGCGCATTCACAACAATGCAGACATTATTTCCATCGTAATTATGCAAGGTGTTACACCATTTTGGAGCAATCCGTGTGATATGTGGTTGTGCGTTAAAGGGATTATTTACGAATCAAAACGCTCGCATATTGTCTAATCTTTTAAACAAAATCATTTTTTAAAATTGTTTTTAAAAATATTTTATGACTGTATATTAAATCCTCTTTGTTTTTCAGATAATTCATGGTACAAAAAATTATAATTAGAATGTTATTCTGAATTCTGACGAATTATAGATTGTGTAAAGTGAGTTTTACGTAAGGAAAAATGTTACATTAAAATAATGCATTATTTAACAGAAAACGCATTTTCTTTTGAAATAGTTATTATCTAATAAAGCTCAAAGAAGATTAAACTTTAAACAAGAATGATACTTATATATAAATTATTTTCAATTACGTTTATTACATCAAATTTTCCAATTATAATCTATTAAATGTACAATATTATTTAGTTACAATATTATTTAGTTGTATGGTTGATACATCGTATAGAATTTTCGACTGTTAAATTGAGAACATCCGCGCACGCAATAATTATAGTCGATAATTAAATACACAATAATGGAGATTGTACATTTAATGAGTAACGTACAAAATCTCTTTTTCAATGTATAATTAAGGTTACATATTGTTACATTGTATATAAGCGTTCAATCTTAAGCGAGTACTTTAGTGATAACAAACTTAACAAATGCACAGCTTACCGTTTCTTTCAACTTTTTTTTCTTTTTATAATGCGCAGCTTGTAAGAATTTTCCTCGCTCGCAAAAATATGCATTCTTTTGGTATAAATAGAATTTACGTTGATCAAGTAATTATTACGGTAACGATAAAAATACATTATTAAAGAATTTTATTAAAAATATAATAAATATATAACATTTGAAAATATTTATTCGCAAATGTTACTTTTTGTCACGTGTGATTAATTTTAAATAAAATATAGAAATGTAAGGCTTTTCTATCGCTTGTAGACAGTTTGCCTTTGAAATGATTTTTGTTTTTATTAAATTTATTTTGGCAACATCATTACATTCCGCTACATCAAATACTTCTTCATGTCGAAAATGAGTGTTTTAAAGATTCAATTTTGAATAAATATTCGCATTGGCAAGATTTATGAGACACTTTCGCGTATATTGCGCTTGAATTACAAATAAACGACGTGGATCAGGATGCGGGTGGGTGAAACTAATAAAGGGCTATGGCATACTGGTTTTATTTTTTTGTTGCTCTATTGTGATGGAATTAAGTTGGCAGTGGCTCGTACGCGCACTGTTCTTATTGCTTTACTACAGTCTTGGTGGTTATGCACGAACTCTCATTGTCGAGAGTCCCTCTCACTGAGGGCAAAAAAAAAATAAAGTCTCATAAACGGCGCTCTAAAAGACATTACTGCGGTTACAGCGCATGCCGCACCTCTCGGAAAAAGCATTTTAAGTGGAAAATGCTTTTTTTTTACGACGAATACAAGAATCAGCTTTTTGACACAAGAATTATAATATCTCCTGCAGGTGGTGTGCAACCTCTTTGTAAAAATCTATATTGCAGAAAACATGTATCATAATGTAAACTTTTGGTACTTTCCATTTACCCTCTAAAACTAGAAGTTACCTTATGTTCTCTACTGCTAAAAATATCTAATCTGCTAAGTGATTTTTCAAATTAAATTGTATTTTTAAAATCGCTTATGAGATTTACAAATAAATATAAAGGCATAAACACAAATATTAGAGATTTGGAATAAACTTGAATTAATAAATAAATTCGAATAAATAAATTTTTTTTTGAGAATAAATTCAGCTTGCGTTGCAAAGATGTAATTTTAATCAGATTGTACGCCTTTCAAGATGCTATATTATGTGAAACGATTTTCTTCTGGTACATTAAAATATGTCCCAAGGCGTTTTACATCGATAATACTTATATTGTTGGATTTTGCTTCATGGAAGAACTTCTTAAGCAATTCTTTTTTATTTACTGCTCGGGGTAAAACGATTACGTATTTGCTTTGAATATAGTACATCTATTTAACAGAGAAAGAGAAATGTGAAGAATTTTTTAATTAATTTTATTAACATTGAAAACAGAGCTATCAGTTATTTGAATTATTTGCATTTTAATAAAGATTGTTTCATTTAGATGTAAATTAAAAATATTAAAAACCGTTAATAATTTCAATTTATTTACTTTTTCACTTTAGGAAAAAGGATTTAAAAAAATCACTTATATGATTCACACAAATAAATATTGAAGGCATAAATGTTAGTATTAGAAATTTAAAGTAAACTTAAATTAATAAACTCTAGTAAATCGATATTTTTTTCGAGAATAAATTCAACTTGCGTACATATATCCTTGATTAATCCGATTTTGGAATATGTGGTAGGGAATGAGAAAAGTCTATATATAGAATTTACCTATTATATTCAAAATATCGTATATCGTGATATAAAACGCGGATAAAATAGAACTAGTAAAAATGAAGCATTAATGAGCGAGGTATCGAGGTAGAAAAGAAAAGGCAAAAGCGAAAAATCATCGGGATGATCCTCGACTCCTCGGAAATCCACGAATTCAATTTGGAATCTCGAACCCATTTGATTCCTCATCTGACTCGTTCCACCTCGTTATCTCACGATAAGTAGAAGCAAGATGAGGTACGAAAAGAACGAGTAAAATAGAATGAAGAAATTGAAGGCAGCTTAAGAACTCTTCGGATGCTCGGTGACCGTATGATATCCTCGTGAATTTCAAGTGACCTGTTAGATTCAACATCATGGCCTGGACGTTATCCAACGTCATGTTTTAATTCCTCGCATGCTTTTTTATTTGCATCGGAGATTGATTCCTGATAATCATTGCTCCAATCTGTAACTTTACTTAAAACTTTCAATTCTAAAGAAGCAATTTTCTTATATATAAATTTGTTAGAACAATTTTTAAATTGCGAGTGCTTCAAAATTTCTGTATAATTACAATATTATTGCATCAAAAGCTTCTTTATCTACTTTTATCGTTGAACAATATGATAAAAGTTATTGATGCATTTCCTTTAACGTTCAAACAGTAATTTCTCCAATTGTGTACTTTTTTATTACGGTAAAATGGCCATTGAAACTATTGGACTGTCGCTTTTGATATACAGTCCTCGACTTTGCACTCAACTATAGTGCCCCGCGATGATTCGATTTTGATTGAAGTAAGTGGTCACTTTTCTTGCTGTAGAGTTTAGAACAGGCAGGAAATCTTTATAGAATAATAATAATTTTATCTGATGTGGATGACACGATAACATGTATTAAAAAATTAAATTAATTAATATTTATATGGAGAATTATTTATAAATCATAGTAATCTTTTCTATACTTTTCGTCTCTCTGTTCTATTCGAAAATCTTGTTCGAAGAGAAGTTTAAGAGCATCTGTCCAATAAAACGATAGATTTGTTTGTCTTTCCTAACTGTAGTTATTTCCTCTTCCGATTTTAGTTCGCAACCTATCATCGGTAAAATTTTGTTCTTTCGTAGCCTGTGCATCCCAAGGGAGCTGTGGCAGGTTTGAGAATTGGACGATATCCAATAACGTCTAGTCTAGAATGTAAGAACTCCGCGTGTAAGAAAGCTATGTTACAAGGAGTTATCGAAGAATTGCTATGAAAATAAGAACTAGCGCGATAGGCACGGCAAATATGCGAGGCTTGCAATAATTTCGTTATTAAAAGTGCATTGAGCAACGTAAATAATTTTAGAACAGCTCTTAATTTTTTAAACTCAGATATTTGACAAATTTTAGAAAAATATAGCATTGTTAATTTTTATATTAATGCATTATTGAGCTTAACAAAATTATTATTATACTTATTAAAACTAATTAATCTATCGATAAATTACGTGCATTTCGATGCTTGTTGATCACAAATTCAAACACAATAGCCTTTGTATTTGTCCCTCTCGAATAAGTGGGGTATTGTTCTCCGTTTCTTTCTGTCGTGCAGAAAATCTCTCACATAGGTTGACGGAGAATACCTTTAGAAGATATTCGCGCATCCATTGACCTACATCGTGATCACGTATCGTAAAAAGCGAAGACAGATGATATAGGCGTGGCCGAATAGTGAGTTATTTATAAATAAGTTGACTTCCGCATTTGTCCGTTAACAGCGCCTAACTATCCTTAAAAATGAATATTTTTCACATACCTTGTAAATTAGTCGAAATGATACGAAAAATAAAAAAATATAATAATCTGATGATTGGGTTATATAAAGAGCTTAATTCTAAAAGTTTAAACAGTGCTAAAAAGTTGTTGCCATAAAGGAAGTAGGTCGCAGGGTTATTTTCGCGTAAAATAAAACAGAATGTAGTACAGAACAAGTTCTATTTCATCTTAATGAAGATTTACTTTTGTTGGCGAATATAAAATTCAAGTATGAAAGAATACTCGAGTTACTGCTCGAATTTTAAAATTATACAAAAAAGATAATTTTTTAAAAATGTGTTAATAAATTCCTCTCTATTCTATAAAATTTTACACATTCCATAAAGATTTGAAACTTTATTACTAGTGAATTTACTTATTCAATTCATTATTAAGCTATTTTATAAGAGCAGTACGTTATCTTGTAGAAAAAGATGATTGATAACGCCATGCCACTTTGTTTTTGGAGAATATTTCTTAAATAAAAACTAAAAAAATAAAACTTGAAAAATATAAATATAAATTAGAAAGTCTTCTATCAGATGATAATAACAATTTTTGTAGTACTGTTGGTTGCAATAATTAACTTTTGCAATAATTAACTTTTTCATAAGATAAGATCATTTTTTCATCAAAAATGAGCGTTTGACAAAATGGGCATCAAAACTGACATAGTAGATAGTAATGCTATATATTCCTATTTCTTTTCATAGAAGTCACCTGTACAAAATTTCTATAAATGAATACTTATAAAAATTTCTAAAATCTTTGCATTTCGATATAATGATTCTTGTTAATTTATATGCATATTTATATGCGTATCTTATGCTGTTCTGCATAACACAAATATGTAACGCAACAATTTTTTGGAAGGGTTTCTCTTAAATACAGAATTGCTTTCAGATTGGGTTGCTCTGATTGGGTTATTTGTTTAAGAGACCTATACTGAATAAAAATTATTAAACACATCATAAAAAAATTTGTTAATTTAAATTTAATCATATTAATTGCACGAAAAAAAAAACAACAATGTGTACTTATTGTAGACCAAGAGATTTCTTCTTCCAAATTTTATTTAAATTTATTATGTTTATAACCACTGCATATATCCCAAAGAAAATATCATTAACTTTCTTTTATAACAAAAGTAGCAGACTCTTTTGCTAACAACATTGCGGTAGTGGTGACAATAAAATGTAGAAATATTATGAACAAAGAAAACAGTGGACTTGCGCTGCTTGACGTATAACGTGCAGTAAATGAGAGACATGTCTGGTGTAATATTTCTTTATCTTTTTGCATTTCTTTATGGTACTTCGCAATTCGTACGACGCAAGATGCAGCGGTTTCAGCATTCTTCTAAATTGCATCATGTCGAGGAAGTTTAATAGTTTTCAAACACGATTCGAACAATTGCAATAACTTGTGTTTGAACGAGCAAAACACCTGTCTTGGCTCGTAACCGATAATTTCAGCACATTAATATAGAATGCCAAGATAATTGATTCATTAATATCGTAAACTCGCACGCTGTCGACAACGGTACGTCGACGGATGTAGACCATGACATAAAGCATGAACGCCACCCACGGGAAGTGGTTTCTGACCGTCCTGGCTCGTCGTTGGAAAGAGAAATATTCCTACCCGCCCTCACCCTGTAATTCCCCATTCTGCCATCGTGCTCGTGCACTTAACCCATTTTGTCTCAAGATCCTGCCTACCCGGAAAATACGGAGTTGGCGGTGAGAACAAGGGAGGGGTGCATAACGATCTGCGGATTTTCAACCGATTACGGACCATTTTGCGATGGAGTACGGAAGCGGACACACGCTTCAATGCTCACTATAATGCGCGCGCGGAGGATCGGGACGATCTTTTCGGTCGAGAGATCTTTCGGTGAACTTCCTATGCGTCCAAACCACGGATCGCGGTGCTTTGTTAAAATGACTCGTCGCACAAGCCACAAAGGATCCCATACTAATTATATATGGAAAATTGGGTTCCGGTGAAGTACATAAGTTAGTTTTCACATAAAATGAAGCTTATAATGTGGTAGACAAAAGATATCATGGACACAAGGCTCGATAATGAATAGTTTTTGAACTATGCTGTATCAAAGGTGTAAAATTTAATTGTGCTTACACAGAGCACCTTTGAAACCGTAGTTCAAAAACTATTCATTATTATTGAATCTTTTGAATTCTATGACATCTTTTGTTCATCACATTATAAACTACATTATGTGTGAAAATTAATTCATTTTACTAGAACCAAATTTTCTATTTGGATTAGTGTCTGAACGAACTTTATCGTTTCCCGTAGTATTTTAGAAGCTGAACACGGATCCGTTTTTCGAAGTTAGTTATTATGTCACTGTATTTTGAGAAAAATCCTATCAAAGAGAAAAAAAATGATTTTGAGAGATCTCACGAGGTTGTAACATTGATAGTAAATTTTTTCTAAATTTTGTTAATTCCACGTGAAAATATCAACTTTCAATTTTAAAATGCATTTTGTTTTGTTTTGATATTATTTTCTGTTTCCGAGTTATAACAATTTGAAAATAGCTCTTTTCTCATATAATACATGGAAAAAATATTCCATCTTAATTCTGCATTATGTAGAAAGTATTTTTACTTACATAATACTATTCTTGTGCACATAATTGGATCATACTAAATAAAAAAACAATATGAAAATAACAAAAAAAGAAATAATGTAAATATATTTTCAAACTGCTATACATATCTCGAATATGAAAAATTATACCAAAACAAAATGCATTTTGAAACTAAAAGTATTTTTAAATACATTTACATTTGTAGCATTAAAAATTTTGAAAAAATATTGCTGCTACGTCATGAAAACTCTCAAAATAATTTTTTGCTTTTTTACGTTATTTTTCTCAAAAGTCTGATAGCCAAATTAGAAAAACGGATTCGTATTAAGTAGGCAAAGATATATTAGAAATAATTTAAAATTGTTAAGTTTTTTTCGTAGACTTTAGTATAATTAGTATAATTAGTGTGAAATCCTTTATTAATTCACAATTAATGTGCTATTAGTCCGCGTGAGGAAAATTGCCTAAAAGAAGAAATATACAAACAAATTTTCTTGGCGATGACATAGCAAAAATAGACGCGATGCGACCGTCACTTGAATCAGGTTAATGACCGCAGTGAGATGATTTATAATAATTAAGCAGTCGTGCATTCATGGTACTAGAAGGTAATTTTTCAGTACTTCAAACACCATAGATTAAGTAAAGTAATAATTTCTAATATCATTTTTTTAGTTTTCATTAAAACGTAAAAATCCCTAAAGATGTGACCTAAATTACACAAAAATAACGACTACGGAGTGATTCATCACCATCGCTTTTCATCCAAACGACAAGTCGATTGATGAATTTGAAATCCATTTTTTATAGAATCGATCTCCATTTGGAAGTAATCACTTGTAATTCATTGTAATCTTTTAATATTATACGTAAGATTATTATAACATAGATAACAGTAATATAAAATTTTAGTTAAAGACAAAAATAAATTATAGATTTTTTGTGTTCCTATATTTTTAAACTCTAAATTATGTTTACAAAGAATCTCTATAGTTATTCTCGTTTAAACGATATACAAAGTAGATTGGCCCTTAAGATTTTATCATTAAATGCATCATTTGTCAAGAAGAAATAGCATAAGTTTCTTTGAGAATGCTCCCAAGTTCTGATTGACTTAATCCACGCATATTTAATTTTCTTGCTTTATTCAAATCTTTAATACTCATTTCCTCAGCAAAGCTTTAAAGAATCAGTAAGACAACTTACGATGTCGAAACTGGAATTTAGAGTTTGGATATAGACGGAAATAAATTAGATTATTGGATCCAAAGTTTGATTAAAGATTTTAGAGGATTCTTATCGATGCAAAATAAAAATTGCATTCAATTGGGTTCTTTTGAAAAATATCTATTTTATTTTTGTGTGATGATTTCTGTGTAAAGAATAAGAATGTATATATGTATATTTACAGGATGGATACTAAAAGATTTTAAAGAATAATTCCTCACACGAATTCAAGATAAAAATTTTAATCATAAATTTTGATCATAATCGTATGACCGAAACATCTTATTATTAGTTTAAAAGAAACAGTGTGTCAAAATTGAACAAAAAAAAATTTTATTTTTTTTTTAATTTCGAAAACCATTCGAGTTATTTTAATGAAACATTGTATATATTTAAAGTTTTATCATAATAGTTTAAGTGATTTTCAAAATTTTTGGGAAAAAAACAAAATTTTTCCTTCAACTTTAACATCTTGTATTTTTGAAATTAAGTCGTTTCAGATATATAATTATATGAAATATCTTTTCATCTTGAGTGTATAAGGAAGCATTTCTTTCGGAGTATTTAGCATCCACTTTGTACGTATATACGTAAATTTTTAATTAATTTTCATTTTTAATTTTTAATTAATTTTACATTTAATTTTTATTTATTAATTAATTTCTTCTTACATAAAAAGATATTAGAGGAAATAATTTTACTACAAGATATAGAAGATTTTTTCTTTTTCTTTATTGATGGTGCGAGATCAAACGGCAGAACATGGCACGGAAAAAAGAAATAAAATAAGCAAGTGCACCCAGTGGGAACAAGGTCGGAACTCTCTGACCTCTTCGCAGAATGGTTCTGGCTAATGTCAAGATAAATGCGATTTCCTAGGATGGGAAACGCGGAGCAAGGGTAATGTAGGAGCACTGGGAGCACAAGAAGAAAAATATTGTTTGCCGCGAAAACTGGGGCGCACATCCTGAAGCAGGGCGTTGGTAGTGGTTTGACCACGAAGGCGTCACGCGGGGACTGAGGTGGAAAAAGCCAAAAGCTCGTCGGCTCTCGTGCCGGAGTAGCTTGCCAAAATAAGATTCGTTTTTAGAGAATTAAGGGGAGGAAGCTTTTAGAATAGGGTTACTTAAATCGGGTCACATAAATCCTTGCATGATTCTCTTGCATGCTTCAAAAATACGACGAGGTCGATAATATGATCGAATATATTGTACAATTCGTCTTTTAATACGTTTTCAGTAGCAAATGTTATTATTTATTCACGAAAATATTTCGAAATATATCTTTTTTTCCTTCATCGGAAATATTACTTTACATTTGTTTATTTCTTGTATTTCTACAAATTATAAAGTAAACTTTGAACTATTTGATAAAAATCTTCAAAGGATTCCGAACAAATACACCTTCCATTAGTGCAATTTCCTTTAAAATCTTATATAATTTTAGCAGAGAAGATTGATATTCTTGAGAGTGATTTTATTTACACGAAATTTAAAGCTAAAAGTATAAAATTTTTGACATTTATTATTACAATTTTCAAACTTTTATATCTTTAATAATTAAGTTATTAAATTTTTCCATTGCAATAGTTATACCGAATACAAATCTAAAAAAGTATTACCTGTTTATTATCATTTTGTAATGTTCGCCGACAATTATTCTCGAAATATTCATGATCGCTCGTTTATTGAATATTATTCTCCCATTGATTACACGACGATTCTCTGAATTCCATTTATTCGGAGGATCGCGAGCTTGTGTTTGTACTCTACTAGGTATTGTTGAGCTTTCGCGACTATTTTCTAGGATTGCTAAATCGGCGGATAGAACCAATGTTGCCATTGCGATCGCTCAATGTCTAGCACATAGCTTTAGGCCAACGAGGACGACCTTAGCTCGTTATCGTGGATGAATTCAATGCATCGCAGACGACAGCGAGCGACAGCGAATTCAACCAACGTTGGCTTAGCCGCGTTCGGACCATTCATCTTGCTTCGGACAGTTGTCTTCCCGGTAATGCCGAAGATACCGATCCAAGGAGGTACCAATGCGGATTCTATCGGCGGAAGTTACGCGTCTTTCCGCGGATATCGGCTAGTTTACGGTCGTTTCTCCAAATAACAATGCAATCATTGTAGATGGGTACATCGATTTGTTGTGAATTCAAAGGGGGATAAGATATGATAGAAATCTTATTTATCTATATTTTTATTTTATTTTCTATCATATTTTTGGCTAAGATATGATAGAAAATAAAATAAAAATATTAACACAAATAAAGAAAGAGAATTATATATTCGGACAAGGTGGATCTTGGTGCTTATTAATATTTTTGAATTTTATAATTTCTTATAAATCTTATGCAAACTATGTATCGATTAATCAGACTTAAAATACTCCCAAACTGAAACTAGAATATGTAATATTCACAAATTAAGTTGACAAACAATTAGTACTGATACTTCTCATTTCCATTTGAAAATAAATAATTCATTATATACAATATTTAATGTAATCTGATTTTTATTATATATATTTTTATTATATCTATTATACATTCTTTATATCTGTTTCATTTTATTAAATCGGTAGTATTCCATCTAAATCTCCAACATTACGAATACTTTCACATTATTTCCCTTCTCGTATTTCCCCGCTTTTGGCTTTAGTCTCTGTGACCTCGAAACGAATGTAGGTATTTGGCGTCTCCGCTTTAAGAGATATATCGGTGGCAGGATTAGTCGATTTTTCCTAGTGCCAACTATCCTCGAATTCGTGTTCATTCGTTACGAGATACCTTCTATGAAAATCTTCCGTGTCTTCAACAAATTTCAACAGATTTAGAAACTAGTTTACGAGTTGCTGTCCTTTCGCGAGAATGCACTTGGGAATCTTACGTAAACTCTCGCAAAGTTGTTCGGTATATCTGCTTGCAAGCTTGATAATTTCATTGCGTAATTTACCGGAGGACACGAACTTGATGTGAACAGCGAGTCACATAAAACATAAAGTTTCAAACATGCTTGCTAAAGATCATCCTATATATTATCTTCTTCAGTAACCATACACATAGCAGTAACAGCAGCGTTGATATAAACACGAATTTACTTTCAAAACTGTAATTTTATTATATTGTTGTAGTTATTACTTAATATAAAGTTGTTACTTAAAAAAGAAGAAGCTAAGATCGTATATTAGTATGATATTCTTTCAAACATAAAAGGCAACAAGCGATTTAATTCGTGCAATGTCAGTTTCGCGATTCGTGCTGTCCAATGCATTTTATATGTACACAACAAAATATTTGTGAAAGTAATGTTTTCTTTTTTATTTTACATAATTGTTTTGTTAATTATCGCCAGTCGAAATATTTTGACAATAAATTGTCGATTTAAACTTCATTCACAAAGCGACTTACCCTTTCTATGTGGCCGCCACTAACGACCTCCGGCGTGTTAACACAGACTACTCTTTTCAAGCGTAGTTTGTTAACGTGGAAAGCCGAGCCGTAACAGTACATCAGCACCATCGTCGTTGGGAAATAAAAACAGCAACACGCTAGGATCCTGAAAAAGGAGATACGATAAAGAGCATTTTCCGACCCAGAAAAGCAGTAATTAGCGTGTCATACGCAAGCGGGAATATAACTAGTGCAATGAAGATGATATCGTACGAACGCAATAAAATTATATTTGTACAAGTAGATTACGCAAAATCTGATGTTACGTGTGTAAAGTTATTAGTATCTACAATATGATAAAAACAGTATCACGATGCATCCATTTTAACTTTCTCTTATAAATTAATATGCTTTGTAATGTACTTTGTGAAGTTGACTCTATCTCGCGTATATTTAAATCATTCTTATAAACTTTTTTATATTCTATTTCTCCAAAGCAACGTTTACAAAAGCCGTAATATAAATGGATAATTCTATTTAAACTAATGTGTCGAGATAGAGTTTATAAATTACCGATCCGACAAAAACATTACGATAGGTCGAAGTAACGATCTTTCGTATTTAGCACCGGTTTAGATCAGACTTTAAGCGTACCGGAAGGAAACATTAACGCGGATATATCGCTATCTTTCACGGTTGATCGCCTCGGTGTCCTCCCAAGGCGATCGACTACGCGACGGTGCGACGTTCTCAACATTAAATTGTAATTGTCCGCAATTGGTCACCGACATGGTGAACAAACGTGATGAGCAAGATCATGAAATGTCGAGCTTATCACCGCATCACAGCATTCGCTATGGTGATACCTAAGGGATGCTCTAGCAAAGAAGGGATCGCAGGCGAGAAGGCCAGATCCGTTGAAGTAGTAACCGCCTCTGGGGAGTACCAGAACCCCGAAAATTGCCACGCTCGCTATCCAAGTGGTCGACATCACTGCCACACAGCCCTGCCGCATGTAATACTGTGTCAACATAGACAGAAAACGATCACTCTTTTTCACCCAAACGCCGAGCGTTTTACAGATATGGTGCACATGTATGCGTATATGTATTTGTCTATATATTTTTATCGGTTAGACCGGGGCTTGTTTGCACACATTCTATCTTTTGTAGTATATCATATATCGTTTACTCAAACGATTATATGCACTGTTTTTATTATCAAAAATCTCAGAATGCATTATTCAATATTATTCAATAGACAAAATATTTAATACTGTGATAAAAGATATGCGATAAATAAGTACTGCGATAAATAAATGATAAAAGATATGCGATAAATAAGTACTATGTATTCTATCAAATATCTAAATATATCATATGATATGTATGATGGAATTTTTCAAATAATAATTAAATAAAATGTATGCAAATAATCTCGTTAAATATAAATGTTGTAAAAATTTAAGTAGAACATGAAAAAGAATCATTAAAATGTCGTTTCTTGAGAATATGTATATTTCAAATTAAATGCATGTCCAAAATTTATATATTTTATAATGTAGTTTATTAACTTTTATGTTTTATAATGTAACATTGCTTAATCGTATTGAACGAAAATGAAGAAAATAACGTAAAACAGATATACATATATTTATCATTGAAATTATACTTAACTATATAAAATTATAAGCATTATATTTACACAATATTTTTTATCAGAATTTTATAAAAATATTGTAAACGTTAAAAAATTATTTTTTTTTAAAACTCGATTACACTAGTTTTAGATACATTGCACCTTTAGTCTCTCTTCATTTGATCAAATCTGCAAGCAAATAAAGAAAGTTCCACGAACTAGTTTTTATCGACGATCCACTTTTACAGCACAAACCCGGTGTGTTAAGTATTATCGAGATTAACCTCGTCCTGATCCCAAAAAACGATCAATGAAATGACACTCGACCTTGCTGCTCTCCAAGTAGTAAGGATCGAGGCTTATGCGACGTTTTCTTTTTTCCTTTATTACAGATACGATCCATTAACTCAAAAATATTATTAAAAATTATAAAAATAAATTGAAGTACAATAGAAATATTACAGATGAAGGTCCTTACGATAAAAAGTATCATGTAAAAATATTAGAATTTTTGTGATCGTAGATATTTAAGATAAACTATTTTTCTTAGCGTTTTCTCATTTTTACATTTAATAAATACGAGATAGTACCAAGAAGTACAAATTTAATATGCAAACTTAAAACACTTAACTTAAAACATATATTTTTGAAGATAGATAAACTTTATAATTTTTTTCTTAATATTTAACTTCAAAGTTTATAATTTATCAGTACGCAAAAGCTTTCATGTGCTCTTATATATTGAAAATAACCAAATGTTTATTTTTAAAACTAAACTATTAAGAATAAAATGTTAATTTTAACTTAAAGACGTATAGTAGACTTTTTGAAACATGCAAAAATATAATATTAAAACGGTAAGAAGAATAATAAGAATCTTATTGGATATGGGAAAATATAATAGAAAATAGGAAAGTTAAAATTAACATTTTTTAATACAAAATTTATTTCTTAAATTAGATATGATTTACTCAATGTAAGATATATTAACAATATTGTGAACTTAATGATTGTGATTATGTGAAAATCACAGCTATAGTCCCGAATAATACTTAAAAAAATGCTAAAAATATAAAATGACAAATCCATACATAATGTAGATACTATCCTAGTTGCATTTTAGTTCTGTTGAGAATCCCTGAAAATACTATCGAAGTTATCGATCCGTCTAAAATAGTGTAAGGGTGATATTCTCCGCGCATTGTGAACATCAGAAACAAAGAGCTAAAGACCAAGTTGTTGAGAACTTGGAACTAAATACGAGCTGTAGCCTGCTCAATATTGCACTAAATATATAGCTAAAGCTGATGCAACACGAAACTCTATCTACGAACTAACATAATAATAATACGATAAGAGCAAATGTGAAATCAAAAAATCGAGAAGCAACAGCTTCTATCAAATATAAAAAGAGACAGAGTTTGCGAAAATTCGATGAGCGGCTAAACGTTCGATAGGCGGAAAATTATGGAATGAATGAAAGACAGCGATTCGTCAAACGCCTTTCTTTTACCACTGATTTTTATATGTTGCGCTTTCTTTCTCACTTTAGTAATTGTGCAAAAGCAATTCTATTTCATTCTTTTATTTTATTCTATTATTTTATTCTGTTATTTTATCTTATTATTGTATTTTATTCTATTCACAATGTGTACAATATAAAATCTCATTTCAATATAAAAAGAAAAACAACTTGATATCATATCATTAGTGTTAAAGGGTTTGCGGGTTATTTATTATTTTCTATAATTTTTAAAGTATTAAATATGCTATGTGAATACGAATCTGTTTTTTAATTTTGGCTATCACATTACAATTTTGAGAAAAATAGCGTTAAAAAAGCTGATAACTTTTTTTATGATGTAATGTCAACAATAATTTTTTAAAATCTTAAGAACTTTTTAAAAAATTTTTGAATGCAACGTAATATCAATTTTTAACTTTAAAATGCATTTTGTTTCTAATTGATATGATTTTTTGTTTTCGAGATATGTATATTATTTTTAAAATCGGTTTTTTTCTATGTAACACATGGAAAAAATATTTTATTCCATTTTAATAGTGTATTATGTAAAAAATAAGTTCCTTTTATACTTAATACATAATATCATATTAATTGGATAAATAAAAAAAACTATATTATAAGAATCAAAATTAAGAATCAAAACAAGAGCCTAGTGCTGGATATTTTTTGCCTAATTTGTTCTTTATTTATGATAATAAATATAAATATACATATATAAGGTTTTCGATCACTTATCCGAGGTCTGTTTTTTGTGGTTAAACTAGTATATACTTTTGGAACTTAAAGTGAGAAAAGTATATATGTTTGATATTTATCGAAAGCGAGAAAGAAAATTCTAATGCGGTCTAGCGCAAGGACAGAAAATAGATCATTTGTCATCTTCAGTATTTGAAATTTTAACAATCAATCCATATAAAATTAACAAAATATAATATAGCTATTTTCAAATTACTATATCTCGAAAATAAAAAATTATATTGAAATTACAAAACGAAATAAATTTTAAAGCTAAAAGTTAATATTTTTGTGTGGCACGAAATTTAACGAAATTTCGAAAAAAATTTGTTGTTAATATTACAACATTACGAAAACCTTCAAAATTATCTTTTTTATTCATTAATGCCATTTTTCTAAAAATTATAACGTGATAGATTTTGAAAAATGAGAAAAATATATTAAAAGTAACTAAAAATTGTTAAAACAATTTTTTTGTAGAATAATATCATTTATGATAAAAAGTGCATTTTTTTGCAAATATAAGTTGTAAGTAAAATCTAAAATCTTTTATATGTAAATTCTGTACATACATTTTTCAGTTATAGTATATAAATTAGTATGCTGCTTACTAACTTGAAATGTAATCATAAATTAAAATAAAAATAAAAATGTTATAACTCAATTGTTCGTCGATTTGATAATGATAATATTAAAAGAATGGTAATTTAATAATTGTAATAAAAATCGTATAGGATATAGGAAAGTATTTTTAAATAAAAATTACCTATCAATTACAATGTTAAGATAAAATGTAAATAATGATTTTTTCGAAACAAAAGGAGAATTATAAAATAGCGGGAAATATATTGAATGATAAAGGCGGAAAGTCTAATAGCGCTGGAAAACCGTATTCTTCGAAGTCAGTAAATGATATATATATAAAATAGTTAAAATTTTCTTGCATTTCTTCTTACTTTTGAATACTTTTGAAAATTAGAATAATTTTTTATTGACTTTTTATTTAAAACGCTCTTAATTAAAACGATTCGTGAAGTCGATCTTAATCACAATTGATTTTATTTTTATTTGGATCTATTACATTAAATTTACATTATCTTTTTTTATAACTTTTTTTATAACTATCCAAAAGTTAGAGATAGGATATTTTTGAACCGGGCTCTGTTGTCTTTACTATACATAAATTTTGTCCTGGTTACACGAGTATTGCTATGGCCACGGGAATAAAAGTATATGTGGTAGACGAATGACAGGCCGCGGTGACACTTTGCATTTTGATGCGCTTTTAAATCTCCGAAATTCATTTTGGCAGTTAATCTAGAGTAAACTGACCCACGTCCGAGCTTTGACAAACCGTAGTGTGAAACTGCAGGCATGTTACGGATCGCGGGAAAGGATCCTGCTAATAGCGCTCGTAAACTTTGCAGTTGTTACGTAAAAGTTATCTTTAAAACGCTCGATCGTTTTTGCTGCTGTTCACGAAAGGTGATGCAAAATGACTGGATTATATTAACTTGCGGTAATCAATAGATCGGAATTTCAAAAGTAATTTAACAGATTAATAACTTTCTGGTACGTTCAGACAAGTTAGTTTTGACGAGCTTTATTTTTAAGTGAATTCTATTAAGCGAACTTTATATAAAATTGTCCAGTACTCTTTATAAATTATATCACATAAAACGTATCCAATCCATATATACAATCTACAATAAATATTAGCATGTTCTTTTTACATTGTATATAAAATATTTAAAAGATAGGGGAAAAATATATGGAATATACTATATGAATAAATGTATGTGTATTCTACGATTTTGAGTTATGTAAAAAAGAATAAAGAAGATAAACAATATTCCATTTATAAAAGCAGCGCAGATGTATGCGCTTATTAATTTTCGCACTCCTTCGTTATTCGTATAACAAAACAAAAACGATTGCTATTATTTTTCTAAATCCCAAAGAGATTATTTTTTGAAACGAAATTCCTACTCTCTATTCCATTAAGCTTTCAATCTTTTTTAATATTCATTTCAATGGCTTTCATGTCTATATTTGACGTATATTACTAAGTTATATTATGTATATAAAACTATATGACATATATAATAGGCACAGGATTGAAAAAGATGTGCTACGAACGTAGCATCGGAGTACCGATATTTTAGTTACGTTATATGATATTAAACTCTTCAAAAGCAACATATAACAAGAAATATCTTTATCCTTCAAACTCACATGATTACGAACGAATGATATCGGATTGTCGTATCTTATGAATAAGGTGATTGTAACGTGTAACGAGAAATATTTTCATTTCCTAGATTCATGAATACGAATATCGTCAAATATCCTCATATTATATTCATGAAACGAAATGATTGTATCAATAGCCGATTTACGATGAGTTCTATTTTCTTGTGAATTCAAACGAATTGAACAAGTTTTTCTACCATTTTCATTGAGTAACAGTTATTTTAACTTGAAACGACAATTGTCTCTAATCAATCAACTATTCGATCGTTTCACTTCACATCGTGTTTAACAAGAGCAAATTTACGATTATCGATAGATCGAATGAATTGAGAGAATAGTTTGGTGAATGAATCTGTGCAGACAGAAGAAACGTTTGAAACAAGTGACTTGGTGACATCGGTTGATACGAAATTCCGTTAGAAACAATCATAAAAGAATTGGGATTCTATTATAGTAACAACTCGAAAATGTTGGTTATGAGATTTTCTATATGCATTTTATTTTTAATAGAAAATATGAATTGTTATTTAAATATTTATAATAATTAGAGATTACATAACTTTATATGAAATAAAAATACGAAAAGAGATAAAAATTGTTAATACGCATAATGCATCAACCATTAAAAATGATTAAAATTTTAATGTTTAGGTAATATTAAAGGTGAAAAATATAAATTTTAAAATAAGAGTAATTTATAATAAAGGATGTTAATAGTAGGAACATAGCAATTTGTAAAATGTTATTTGTTCAACTGTTATAAATAAACAATACCAATAATGAAATATATATATATATATATAAGAGTCTATTAGTAATTAATAGTTTATTAGTTGCTAAGTGAATAGACAGCAAAATATCCTTACCCTTTTAGAAGAGTGCTTGTGATAGCGATGAGGGTGCAGCATGCAAACATAACGGTCGATTGCCATGCAGACGAGGATAACAGCGCTCTGTTGAGTCAAAGCGCCTCTAAGGAGTGCCTGGAACAGTAAAAGTTTCCGAAAGAGCAAACGAGATTCTTCGAGTGTCGCACACTCTCTCTTTCTCTCTTTCTTTCTTTCTTTCTTTCTCTTTCTCAGCCTTTTCAAATAAAATAAGTTATAACTTCTTGAAAAAGTGCATAGGTCCACAAGCAGCGAGACAAGTCAGATAGGCGAGAAGTTTTGATGAGTTGAGAGAGCATCGAGAAAAATCTACTTTAAGCAGTGTTTCACAATCATTACATTCTTTTTAATTTTCTACGAATCTAAAAATATTTTTTTTGATTTATTAAAAGAAAGTAACAATTAAGAACAAAGGTTATATAAGTACCTCTATTACTATACATCGCTCAGATATTATTGAGAATAATTTATTAAAGAAGAAAAATCAAAAAGATATATCTCGTTTTTTTATCTTTTCGTGAAAATTATTAACTCAAACAGGTTTTAATCAATCTTATACGTATTTTGGTGAATTACATAAAATTTTTAATTAAAAATCTTAAAAAACAGCGCCGTTAGAACTATAGTGCGAAACTTGTTCGTATAAGAATAACAGCATACAACTATGAAGCAGATTTCGTTTAGAATTATAGTTTTTTTACAATAAAAGATGAACAATTTTTTTACGAAAAATTGCATTGTAAATTCAGAAGTATATTGTTAAAATTGAAAAATCTCAAATCGGCTATGATAAAGATTAGATTTATTAATTTTTTTTTTCAAGAATTTGTTAGGTGTGTTTGTTTCAAATAAACTGAATGAAAACTATGATATTACTTATCCGCTACGGATAAGCTTAGGACGGATAAGTTATGCATTACATTTTAAGTATAAATTTTATGTAACACTTACTAATATATGTATATGCAGTATATTGTTCAAAATCCTGTTTGAATAAAGTTAAGATTTCGCAAAAAAATTAGTAAAAATAGGCATCTCTTTTTGATCTTTCTAGACATATGTCCCCTCTCAGCAATATATAAATATACATATATAAATATACATATATAAATAGTAATATATATATATATATACACACACACACACACACACACACACACACACACACACACACACACACATATATATATATATATATGTTTATGTAAATATTAAATGGTAATGTATTGATTAATAATAATTTTGCATTTGATTGAATTGTAAATTAGTTTATCCTAGAGATATATATCTTTCCTGCATGATTATAACAAAATAATCAGGGTTTTATCGCTGATGAGCGGTAGTTCACGGTTTACCACAGATGCCACAACGCTTTGTGGTAATTTTGTATCGGACATCGGAATTTCTGCGAGAATCATCGTTGCCCTAATTTGAATGTTCAGAATGTAGGGATGGAATCATTTAATTAATTGCTATAGGTCAACAATGGAGATTGGCTTAATTAACATTATAGTATCATTGGTTATTTACGCTAATGCTTGGTGTAGACGTAGTTGTACGGCGTACAATTACGTTGCACACATTTCGCTATACGAGAAATCGTTTTGTAAGCTTTATAAACCTAGTGCCGAGTCCGATGCTGTAATTAAATGTCACGCTTGAATAAAAAAGGACCACGTTCATCACCGCGCGATGTTGCTTCCACGTCGTTGCACTTATCTGCCTGCGAATTTTAGTTTGCAATTAAATAGTGTGATGTAGTTTTTTGTAAATTCTGTGCATGTGTAGACACTACGGTTAAAATTAAATTTACGCATGTTAATTGGAATGAAATTGTAAAATATAGTTTTGCAGATTCCAGAAATGAGTAACAAGTATTATTGTTACAACAAACGAATGCAATCAGTTTTCAATTATTGTAATAAAGTAATTAGCGGGATCGAATAATACAAATTCCCATTGTTTTAATTAAATATAAAATATAAATCATTTTCTTTCTTTTTTAATAAATTAAAGAGTAATATATAACTTCTGTACTTATGAGAAGACAAGTTTATTGAAAATTACAAGCAACCTTTGAGAAAGTGTCATTATTTACTAATTAACGTTTATTTCTTGATACTGCACAAATATCTTGAAGACTAATATGTAGTGATGTATCGATTACGGACACATACAGGGTCAATTTCTGGTAATTTGATCTACGAATGGACTGTCGGCTAATTTGTTCTCCAAGCGTACATACATTACATGAAACAAGCTGTCAGACGGTAGCAAATTGCCAGTAGGATCACCGCCAGCCCTTTCAGCCAATTGAAACCAACTATCTCTAGGATTGAGGGCAAGAGAAACGCAATTGCAACTGTAAATTAACGTGCATTACTTCAGAAGTTTAGAATCCTGGCTTTCTTATTTTTTACAAATAACATTTAAAAAATGTTAATTCTTAACATTTTTAAAAATGTAATAAAACACAAATAGAGACATATTAATGTACACATATTGATTGAATTGATTATAACAAAAAATTTTCATATAAATTATTATCTTTATAAGCTTATTTAACAATAAGTTGACGCTATATACTGACTATGAATCAAAAAAGATCTTTTATCAAACAATATATATAGGTCAAAAAAGGTTTTTATCTAATAATTAAATTAACTTAAATTTCATTGATATTTATCGCATGTATAATATTTCTTAGCTCTACCACATATCATTAAATCAAATAGATTCCAGAGAAATAAAAAATTATCAATATATAATTTATCTCTTGGAAAAAAATTATTTAAACATTAAATTTATAAGTATAAAAGTATTTAAATGTGTATAAAAAGTTAGATATTTTATAATTCTGCTAAAGTAAAGAATAAAAAAGATAAACTAGTATTTTCTCAAACAAATGTCATATAACGCATGTACAGCTATAACATATACGTTCAACCACATATTGAGCAATCGTAGCTATCTACTGACATCAGCCGTCGTCCGATATGCTGGTCCGCTTTGAAGCGGGACACTTGGGATGTAACGAGATGTACACTATCGCGATTCGGGACACGCTCTATCCGGCAGGTGCCGGGCGAAACGGACAGAGGATTCGATCTCTGGGAAAGGGAAACGATTCCAAATGTCGCAAGCCGCTGAAGGCGACAGCTTGATTCGATGAATCGGCCACGACGGTGTTCCCATACCATAAAGAAACGACAAGGTGGGAGTGCGAGTGTACTAAGTATACGTTTTAAGATGGTTACCATGGTGACCATGGTTGGCGTATGGCCAGGAAAAAGCTCTGATAATATAAAGGGGCCAGGATCGGTCTGGCCTCGTTTCGAGCTATCTCCGAAACACTCTCCCGGAAGACCTTAACCGAATATTTTCGCCACGAACTAACTTATCTCCGAGTAATCGCTAACCCTTTGGCGTGCGTTCATCCTCGTCGTCAGATTGCCACGGAGATTTTAATGGAACTTCGAGCTAACTTTTATTTAGCTACGATCGAAATAATTGATATAACGAGTTTGATCCCTTGGTTCGCCGCGCCGAGAAATACCGTTGAGAAATAACGGCGAGTGTCGGAGTTTCACGAAATTGCATTTACTCTGAAACGACCTTGGGCCGATTGCAGTAGCGCGTTATACAACGCGCATCCTTTTAGTGGAGAACGTCCGCTTTTTGTTGAAATTTTGGTGGCGCTTGGGCAAACGCGAGCACTTAATTGCGAGCATTTAATTGAGACTTTCACAATACCAACGTGTAAAATACAACAACGACAACGAGAAAGTAAAATTAACAATCAGGCAGAGTTGACTTTTACTTGACAATGGTAGTTTCTAAACGCCAATGGCAACGATTTATTCCATTTTCATAGGGTTTCCTTGCACGTACGCTATTGAGAATCTGAAGCACATCACCACCACGTTACGCACACAAAACGTGCCGCATCTCTCGTAGAAACTCACGATCGTCTCTCTCAACGCGATATAATTTTTCACTCGTCGTCAATAAATGAAACGGGCATCGGCATGGCGATGCGCGGCTGGGGTGTCTACCCGGAATTGTGGAATATTAAATTCGCAATCGTATTACTGCCGCGGCAGTGCTAGAATTTTTCAGGTCAGTTTATCACCGTGAAAAGGAAGAGAGAAAAAAATCGGTGTCGTGAAAGTATTAGCACTTCGGCGACATCGTAGTTCGTTCAGATAAGTAATGACATTATGCAGCTAAATGCAGATAGCGAGCGTTGGGAAATTTACCAATAGATGATTTGGAGTTCGTTTTATACCAACTAATAATTAGCAAACTTGCAAAAGAATTCTGCTATTCATTTGGGGATAATATTGTGAATAAAAAAGATTGAATATATTTTAATAATTTAAAAGAATAAAGATTTGCGTTCATTGAAACTAAATAATTTTTTCTCACTTATATTATGTCGCATAGTTGAAAAATTTAAAGAAGAAGATAATGCAAAATAATATATAAAATATATATTGATATAAATGAAATATATAAATGAAGAGTCTTAAGATCACAAATGTGAATACACATACATTTGAGTAACTAAAATAATTAAAGTAATTAACGTAAAGTAATTAAAGTAAGGCATAAAACTTAAACTTTAAGCTTTAAGCCATAAAAAATTGACCAATCATAGTCGATTTTTCTCTCATTCGACTGTGACTAAGTCAATGTTTGACTTAACTAGTCAATATTTTACACCTTAAAATCTCATTGTAGACGTCGCTTAACGAGGTTTAAACTAGATCTTTAGTGCTTTAATAATATTTTCAGTGTGAATTTATATACATATTTTGTTCTGCAAATCGAAATTATTTTTTTGAAACGAAATTATAAGTTGAACTGAGATAGTAATATCAAAAATTAAATTGGCAAAATGTATACGTATTCTATATACAGATTCTTATATCATTTATGTATTTATTTAAAAAAATATTTTTTTTAATGTTAAAAAAATTAGTTTAATTTTATTGGAATGATTTTTTTGAAACATTAAAAAAATTGCATTAAAATGATTTCAATTGCATCGAAAAATTATTATATTGTTTTTAAGTAGCTTAACGGTATTATGTTGCACTAAACACGTCGTAACAGCAGGATCATTGTCGTAACATGGTAACAGTGATCGCCTTCAATGATTCCGTCTTAGCACATCACCGAGCAAGAACAAGCGACGTACTAGTTTATCGAAGTTTACGGTTTGGTTTCTAGCGAATATCTGAATACACAAATCCATCGCGGCCCGGGGTTATCGCTTAGACCCAAGAGATTTGTTGCCACTAAGAATAGATTCTATGAATATCGAGTGGCTAGAGACGATTTACTATCCCGGAATATCTAGATTGTGCGAGAACGACATCTCCGTGTTATTCTCACACTTTTTCCCGATGGAGCAATTGTCAATGCGCTGTATACCTATACGTACATTGTATATAATCGACCCGTTCTCAATTATATTTCCCTACGGGCAATACTCGATATTTGTACGTGCAATGTCAACAACCAAAACTACATAGGGTTCTGTTTCAAATTAAGGACTCAAAAATCGTAGTATTAAAAAATTTTAAATAGAACAATTAAAAAAAAACACGAAATAGTCATTTATTCTTTTCACAGCAAAATTGATTTCTCCAAAGCGTTGTAATTTTTTTCAGTAAAATCAGGCAAAAACGTCGCTTATTGTTTTATTATATTGCTCATTATCTGTTAAAAGTATCGATCAAAGGAATAATGATATGCGATAAATATAATTAGATGTTCATATCAAAATAAAGGCAACGTTTAATAATTCGAATATTGTCGCTTATTATTGTCACGGATACTCTATCGATGTTTATTATTGTCACGAATATTCTATCGGCGTTTAAAATGGACGGAATGTAATTAATTGTCCATTAACGTGGTATAATATTAAATACTATTAATGTCGATGAATCGTTTTAATACATAAACTATCAAATAATAACTAATTTGATTCGATTCTACACAATTGCCGCCGTTGCGCTAGTACGATATAAAAGAGTACAAAATCGAAACTACGCACACGCCACTTTTGTTCGCTGTTCACATAAAGTTTTACACGTTTGGGAAACTTTACTGTTTGTACTCTTTCTCGTTTACTGGCAGTTTGGCACACTATCAACACTATCATTACGCCCTACGGGATAATAGATTTGCACAAGGTACTTTTTGTGTTAATGGGGTTACCGTGCTTGAACCAAATCAAGTATTATTACTTCCGTTCATCTATCAAGAATTGTTAATAATTATGAGGTTGTATGGCTCTACATTTATTGTGTTTATGACGACGTCTTTTAGGAGAAAAGGAAAGAAGAAAAAATTTTCAGAAGATCTCGAGAGATCTAAGAATATACATATAAAATATGAAAGAAGGTAGTATGCACAATTTGAGATATAAATGTATATAGAATGTTATATCATACATGAGAAATGTAACAAAAGTATGAAAGACTTCTACTTGAGCTAGAGATGTTAACCTTCCATCATTCTCATATCCATTTATATATATATATATATATATATATATATATATATATATATATAAAAGATAAAGAGACTAGATGTATGAAATACATGTGAATACGTCTTCAAAACGAAGATATTTGTATGTAGGAATATTATCCTCATAAAGTTTTTATGAAATTCCTGCAGGTGTCGAGATCACTGATTTTCTATTTCGATGGTTCTCATAAAATTTTATTATCCGCAACATCGAGTTCCATCTGAATATCTACATGACTGTTACACATCTCAATCGTACGTATATCTCACAATTCTTTTGAAATATCCACTATCAGAGTCATAATACTTTATGTAACAAAGATTGAAACTTGTAAAAATGCATTGGAAGAATTGTTTCTTTTTTGTATCGTATATCAGTGCAACGATTTAAAGTATATAAATATATATACTTTATATATATAAATATATATAATTTTATATATATAAATATATATATAAATTTGATTCGTAAAGAAATGTTTAAATAAACACAAAGATAGTAAGAATTTGTATAATATCTTATATTATTTTGTGTTTCTTAAATTTTTTAATTATGACAGTTTTCTTAATTATCTGATTTTTACGTTCTGTATCTATTTATTAATTTTCTGTCATTTGCCTTCTCTAATCTTGCCCTTATATTAATTGTATCACATTTCCACTAAATTTGCAATCTATTTTAGCTACACAGAAACTGGCATTCTTCGCGCTTATCAATTCTCTTGGGTTATAGTCTCTACTTGCAATCGCATTATCTTTTATTCGTTTTAGTCATTTATCGTCCTATCGCTCATCTCATTCTTTGTTATACAATGCTTTTTTTAAGATAGAATCTCGAGAAGTATTTTAAAAAGATTGTTATTAATTAATGTACACGTGTAAATGAATAAATCCTTTCTACTATTTCTAAAGAATATACTTTTTTTATTTCAGAAAATTCCATAAAGCATTTCCCTGATTAAATATATCTTCTTGAATCTTATTTTGCAACATTTTGATATAAATTATAAATATATATATATATTTTGCAATATATATGTATATATATATATATATACATATATATTGCAATTGTATAATACAATTCTTAACTGGAATTCTCAAAAGTCATTAATGAGTTCTCCATAAAAAGGAATGTAAGTTTTTTTAGATAAATACAATTATTTAATTTTGTTAAATATATAAATATTATATAATTATTTAATTCCATTTTACTTATAATATTTGTTTTCCATTTTTCACAATGTTTGATTGATATCCGGCGACTTATTCGATGTTTTGATGATAATTTGTTGATGAAGATGATCTCCTTTCCGTTCTAGTTGAAAATCATATTTTATTTGTATATTAAATTTGCATATAGAGTTTCGATATCCGAAAGTGATGCAGCGTAAGAATCTTGATGGTAACGGACCGTGTTTTGACACGATATCATGCACATCTCTGGAGATGCAAAGCCGAAACATCGGAAGACATCAACATCTTAGATATCAGAAAGGTTCCGATATAACGCGACATATATCTCTGCGTAGTTCGAGTCTTATCGGAAAAACGCGGCAAAGATGATTTGTTGTTATGGGAATGGCTATACATAACTTACAATATTCAGATAAAAATGACATTACTCGATCCATTCTTTCTATTTCTATATTATGTATGTATATTTTATATATATATATATATATATATATATATATATATATATATATATATACCTATACAACGATTCTATAAAAAGATGACATATGTGTGTGTGTGTGTGTTAATGTCTCGGCCAATACTATCACAAATTTATTATTTTTCTATTGTTTATATTATCGACAGGAATAATCAAATAAAGAAACAAACTAATAAAAGTTTTCTTGTGATTAAACGTCACAAATATCAATTAACATCCAGCATTTGGTTTTGAAAAGAAATTGATATAAACAAAACTGTAACAAAATAGATTACATCTTTCTATTTAACGAGGAAATACCTTTCTCTTTTTTCTTGTTAAATTTTATTATTTGAAATTACTAAAATTAATTCTTTTGATATTATTTTTTATTACGCAAGCGTACAAAAATATGTTCTAAGTTGTCACTATATTATGTATTCAATTTTATATTTAACTGTAATTATTATATATATTTTAATCTTATCATTAATGTATTTACTGAAGAGGATCCAAACTAAAAGAATCGAAACATCTTCAATTATTATATATACAATAAAACGTAATTGCAACAACATCGGCTCTCAAAGATTTTTTTATTCTTTATTGATTTAATTCATTAGAGACTATAAAATTTTTATAGTTTATATTATATAAGTTAATTAACCGTGTCGTTACATTAGATAATCAGAGAGCAGAAGTACACTATACAGGTATACTATACAACATGCTGAATTTTTATTTATTATTAAAAAAAAATAAATTTTTTAACAAATTAAATTATGCTAATTACGTGACAAGTACTTATTATAAATTAAAGTAAAGTTGGTAACAAAGCGAGTAAAGTTGTATTTAATATATATAATATATATATAACTTATGTCTAATTTCGCGTAAGGTATTACGGCAATTTCCCGTTACGGTTAGATAAGCAAATACCCATGAAATTCGAGATCTACCAACGAAACGGTACATTCCGGAGTTTAACACGTGCGAAATGAAGAAATATACAGTCACAAATCAGACCGTTACCTCAGAAGATGGCGTAGAGAACGAGGAAGGGATCGGAGGAAAAGGAGCAATGCGTAAAGATTATCGCCAGGAACTCCGATAACGTCGCAGTCGCCGACTGGTAGAGGAAATGGCGGAAGAAGTACCGGCTGCCGGAAGCGCAGCCACGAGTTTCAAACGATAATAATTTCCTGCCAAGCATCGCGAATACCATTTCGAGATTTCCTATAAATTCCTCGATTTCTGGCAAAGAAATGCTGTCGAGGTTTGAGGTTATTGAACGACTCTTTAACACTCAACGTTATAAGTGATGTCGTAATCTCCAACGTTTTATATTCAAGTTACACATTTATCATGGCACAATAAAAAAAACACTATCAATATAAAATATATTATCAAGTCATATATTATATATGTATCAATTTTATATTTATGTAGCATTAATTGTATAATAAGATAACAAATTTATGTGTTCAAAAATAAATATAAAACTATTTAAAAAATAATTAATATTGTAAAAGTTACCTGAATTTGACAGACAACTTCACCGTACGGCCAACATCCGTAAACAGCTGGTAAGAAACCGAAAGGCGTCACTAAAAGACCAATCGCTAGGTCGTTACTTGCTAAGCTCGTCAGTAAATATCTGGGCTGGAAAAAAATTGAAAAAGACCTGTTGATCGTCTTGGTCAGTATCAATGGACATCATTACCGAATGGTTGAATTGTTGTGTAACATGCGCGACATTAGCTCCGTCATGAGACGTGTAGCGAGAGAAAATATCGATTGAACTTAAAGGAAACTTCTTTTCGCTAATTGTCCATTTCTATATAAGCATTAGTTCAGAATGTTTAGATTAGTTAATTCAATTGACTGTTTAGACTAAATTTATTTACTAAATTAAAATGTTTATAGAAACCTACGTATGCAATACTAAAAAAGAGTTTAATTTTCAAGACGAAGTAAAAAATATAATGTGTTTTCAATTGTTGAAGTTTTAATGTAGTTTTAACCTTCAATTTTGCATTATTACTTTCTACTCCTTAATAATTGCATGGAAAATCGAAGTTACTTTCGTATACATATTTAGTAGGTTACGTAACTTTTACATATACATAAATTAGATCTGAAAGTGCGAAGTCACTAGATAGAAAAAGAAAACTGGGAAGGAGTCAGAAAAAGCAGTACAGAAAAGTTAAACTTCATTAGTGATAATATTTACAGGAGATTAGGAGATTGTATAAATCCCGATAACAAATCGAGATAAACGATTGTTAGAATAACGGTTTCTCGAAAAGGATTTAAACTAATGTAGGTATCACAGCATCGAAATAAGGATATATTTTACATATCCACTACAGTTATAGAATTTATCTAATCTGTGTACGTATCTTTTCTCCAGAAAAATTTTATTTACATATTTGTGCAATAAAAATCGATTAATATTAAAGAACGTTTTATTGCATATATTGCGTTTTGGTAAAGATATTCTCAGTATATTACGAACGTATAATGGTAAAAAAATGTAATTAATCAAAAAATAAGGAATAAAACATTTGCAAATGTACAATTTTTTGCGGGCATCATCAGTCTCTACGAAACTCGACTCATTTAGAACCCAGAAACATGACTGTCCTGTATTTCGAGCAGCTAACCACTTCAGACTGATTTACATAGGAAGAAGAGAGAAATGGAGAAAATACCGCGAACCCTTCCATCACGGACTGTGAGTTATGGCACCGACTGAAACCTTCGTGCATTCACGTAACTAATATTTTACCGTAATCCTTTTATAAAATAAAAAACAAATATTTAATATTAATTTCATTACATTGTATAAATATTTTAACTTTTTTTTTGTTAGCTAATATATTTAGATGTTTATATATAAAGAATGTTTCATTGAGAGCATTAATCCTATTTCCATCTTTCAAATAACAAGTGAAATTTTCGGGAAAATCAATATTGTTCTTTCCAACATTCTAAAAGTTTGAGATTTTTTACAGATTTCGTAATTATTATTATTTTACAATAAAAACAAACGGATTGACTTTTAAAATTCATATTTAACAAGATAGAAATTTTGTCAATAAAGCAACGAACTTTAGTTCGTTTTTAAAAAGTAGCGTAAATTAAATTACATATCTTAAAAATGTACCAACTTACCTGAGCATGTATATATTTGCTGTACTGTCTGCTATTGATGACACATATCACCAGTAGATTGGCGCATAGGATACCAAGACTGAGTAGCAATATCAGAGCAGCTCGTATCAGTTCTCCAGGGCCCGGACCTGTCCAAGCGGCATCGGATGTGCCGCTTCGCCAACAACTGCTGTTGCTGAGTGAGGGTGCCAGCAGTATCGTTTGTTTGTGTTCCATCATCATCGTTTGGTCGTTTATTTCCCCACGCGATTACGATGTCGAATCCCCAGACGAGACACCCGTGTCTCGTTCGAGGCACACGTATTTTGTACGTTACTGAAAATAATCTTTTTTTAAATGAAATCTTATTATATTCCGTCTTTATCATATAATTTATGTGCGATAAATTTCGAAAGTCTTACATAACAATGAATCTTATAATCTTGTTTAATTATAGATATAAAATCTTTGATACAATTTCAGTAAAGATATATTAAATGATTTCTGAGAATTAAATTATTTTTCACATATTTCGTATACTTAAAAATAATTTTTAAAATAAAATTTGACTATATTTTGACATATAATTTACAGTATAGTAAATTTTGAAAGAAATTTTATAATATATTTGTTTAATTATGAATTCTTAATGCAATTTTGTTATATATTAATTTAATTATAAAATAATGTAGCAAAATTGTATTAAAAACTAAATCGTCAATTACGAGATACGATACTATTCAATATAGTAATACAATACATCATAATGAGATTCTAGATTAATAATGTTTCTTAAAAATACTGCCTGTTCTTTCAGTATAATAAAAAGAAATTATATAAGCTGTTATTTTTTCAACTATTTTTTCTGTCAATAACATTTAACACGATAAGTCTTAAAAAGAGGAAATAAAAGCAAAGTGACGTTGATAATTAAATACAATATCTTAACATACTTTTCATCCCTATCGGTCGCGAATTTTCGAGAGTCCGCCTTGATGATGGTCGACCAGTTTTTTTAAGCACAGCTTCTTCATCATCGAGGTCGTTGAGAATATGCACAGTTGCGAACGTTTGAGCGCGTCTAATGACGCACTCGAAAGTCCGCTCACGACTCACGAGTCGTCTGTATGCATTTGCAAAATGATGTGTAACTTCGACGTGTAATAGATTCTTGATACTCGGTGCATCTCAACTTGGATCCACAGCATCTACGAGCAGGCGAATGAGAAGACAAGCTCTGCAAGAAAAGAAAATAAAGAGGATAAAAATAACACATAAAATTTGTTTTTTTCCGAATTCATTTATTTTCACGTGCAAATTACGAAGTGTTTGTCTTACTGTCTGTCAAGTACATTTGTGACAAGAAAAGGAAAAACTTGATAATTATTTTATGTATTATATATAATTATAAAATATACATATATTAAATATTGTATAACTATACATAAACTATACATAACTATATAGAATATTCTTTAGAAATAAATCTTTAGAATATGGAAGAAATTTGTGAAAGTAGCATATAAAAATATTTTGCAGATCAATGCAACGAAGTTTTTAAGATGAAAGAATATAATATAATATATACATTATAAAAAGAATTATATATATAATTATAATTTTAATGGATAATTTTAGAATCTGTTATTAAATGTATATATATATATATATATATATATATATATTTATATACACGTAAAGTCGTATCTTACAAATAAATAGAAATTATAAAATTTGTTATTGTACTTTTTTCAATATAAAGGTATATCTTTTTGAAATTTAAGATAAAAGTACTATAGTTCTCGTAAAAACACACAATTTTGTATCTTTTTGCTATAAACTGTGTAATTTTTATACACATTATTTATATAATTTTACATGCAAAGTGCTGCCGATATCTACAAGATCAGTGAGTCGGGTTGCCTATCTGCCTTATGTAAAATTTAATTTCTTTTGTTTCATTCTCCGCTGGACTTGCGATCTAATCTTATTTCGCATTACAGTAAAGCCTGCCCATAGCTAGATAGGCAATCCAACTTATGATCTGTAGATATCAGCAGCATCCTATACATTTTTATTTAAAAAATGCACACTAAATGCTAGGACATTGTGTAAAATATAGAAATAGACTGCGAATTTCTTGTTACTTCACATCTATACGTTAAACTATACGTATAATTAATCTTGAAATTCGACTATAATTTCCTTTTCGAATACTCATCACCCCATTCCCATTTTACACCGTTATGTGAGAGCTCTCTACGGAATCAGAGACTGCGTTTGAAACTCGTACGTTTCGAGTTTGCGACGTTTTATTTGCTCTTGCCCGCAATATTTCCAACAATCAAGCGTACGGGCACATCCCGCTACGTTTCCGAGAATTTTATTTGTACCACGTAAACGAACGAAGCCGTTGGTCCGCGAATTGGACGTTGATCGATCGCGCGCGTCAATTCCGTTCGCATTGACGGTGAATCGTTGATGCGTTACACTATGTCGGTGCCGAATAGATCTTCCGTGAATTCATACGGATCATGCTCTTCCGTAATAAGTTCGGTCCTGCTCGATCCTTTGTACTGTGAATAATTAATTGCAAATCTCTTATATGCTAGATGAAGGAAGGCTGTTTTGGATATACATTGACTTGCGTCGATCGTAATTAAAATTTGAAAGAATCTGTTCGTTCATCAAAATGCTAGAAATAGAAAAATTAATTGGGTATCTGTGCAGATATCGGACGTTTCCTTTCACCGCAAATTTCATTTAGAACTAAAGCCAGTACCAGTTAACATCAGCCGTCTGATTTTCAGGTGATAATTAATGTATTGATTTCACGCGTGAATGCGCGAGCAAATATTGAAAATTAATATGCTATTAATCCGCTTACTAATTGTAAGATAAGCTAAAAGTTTAGACAGACATTATTCTATATGTCTAATAGGTGTGACTGAATAAATTACAATTATTTGCTTGTTATTCATTCGCTTGTTATTTCGTTAATTATATAGAAGTTTTGTCATAATATTTCACTTAGAGATTTAAGTATACATATTTGTTAACTACTTTATATGACATTGTATTGTATTAGAGATGTTTATCGCTATTCAATAATATCGAAATATATTCAATATTTTTTGCAATTCGATATAAAAATATCGAATAAAAAATTATGAATTAAGTATTGACTAGATTTTTAACTATTCATTCTCTATTTTCATGAATATTTTTAATTTTTAAAATTTTCTTCTTTAAAGTCCTATTCGGTCAAAACATAGTTGTATAGATAAAAAAATCAACCAATCAAACGTTTCAGATAAAAGCCGCCATATTGTTAAGATTGTATAATATTAGCCAGAACGATAAAAGTAAATACCTATTCTGATTGATATAATTTTATGCAATCTCAATCTTTAACTTCCATTTTTTGAATTATATAATTTTATAATACATAATTTTATAATCGAAACTGTAAATAAGTGATATCTATTCTACATAAAATATTAAAGATAGTTTTTTGTTTGTAAGGTTTATTATAAAAAAATTGGGATTATATTGTAATTTTATTTAGTTTTTGTAAAACCTGTTTATTATTTAATATTTTTGATATAATGTCTATTTATACAAGATGAATATAAACAGTTTTTAAATATTTGAATATATTCGTAGTCAACATTTTTGCTCGAAAGTCTGTACTGTATTATTATATTAACATATAATCAGTGGCAAATAATTTTTGTGAAAGCATAAAGAGTAATATATTATATGTTACATTTTATCAAAATACTACAAAAAAAAAAGAATTTTAAAATTACGAAATTTTGTAGTTTTAATCAGTTTCTCGCTATATTGCTTCTGCTAATTTCAAAGCGCATGTTTTTTTAATTTATGAGAAATTATAATTACGTGATTTATTCATAAAATGGCTTCTCTTTACAACATAACCTACAACATTATCTACAAATTACATAAAGCTGCTATCTGTATACTTTGAGCGTAGATATGTATAATATATCTTTTAATAGACCAATTCAATGAAATAAAAAATATAAATTTGAATGAACTGGCATAAGAAAATTGAAGAAAGAAATTAATATATATATATATATATATTTGTAA